>NC_056741.1:1004939267-1005219267 GCF_019279795.1 Protopterus annectens | reverse complement strand
ACAAAGCCTGGTGATGTTCTTCACTTAACAAAAACTTGGGACACACCTCATCCTAAAAGCTGTGTGGTGTGTGCAGTTAAGGCCAAACACATTAGTAGCAATAAGTACCTAGGTAGGGGTTCTACTCTCAGTGTTGCCAAGTAAGTGTATGCGTATGTGAAGGGATCTACATTAGTTTGCAGAAAATACATGTCCCAGAACTGACTGGCAAATGGTAACATTTCAAAGGAATCATCTTGTGGAAATTCATTCCATCAAAAGTAGTAGTTGATGTGCAAATGCCCTCTTCCCCACTGTACAGCTGTACAGCGATACTGGAGGTGGTATACATAATTGGGTGGGGATGTTGTGGGCAAAGCCACCCTCATTGGGGTTATTGTTGTGCGTATCCCCCCGCTTAGTCTGCTGTAATACTGCACAGTTTATGTTAACAGGTTAAGTAGTTGTTGATCACACTATTTGTGGTTCTACGCCACCCCACACCCTCCAAAGTGAAGGGCTGTGTCACCCACACCAGCACACCTATGTTTAACAATTCCAGGATTGCACTACATTGAGGAAGAGGACAGATACCCTGCCAGTACCATTGCCAATGACATTAAACTGGCAGACTGATTATTTACTGATGTGATGTTTTGCCTATTTTGTCTTGGTGGAATTACATAGACCAGAATGAGTTCACTGCAAAATTAAGTACATCCATATGTACAGTATTCTCTGTGTATTGCATCAACACCAAAGCCTCTGTGTGTGTGTGTGTGTGTGTGTGTGTGTGTGTGTGTGTGTGTGTGTGTGTGTGTGTGTGTGTGTGTTATTCACAAACATTTGGTGTGTGCCACTCAGTACCCTTACATTACTCCACTGTAGAAGAGCTGCTGACATCAGCCACCATACACTCACCTGTATACACCCCTCAGACATATCAGCCATGTGGCACATGCAGTAACTGTTATACAGACCAGTTACTTGTATTCAGCTGTACCCAGGATATGACACAGTCAATGTGTCACCACAGTGCCATATCCCTTGTAGGAAACAACAGCAGACCTACATCCTGCTGACACATAGACACCTACCACACAAACTAAATACATTATGGAGACCACAATCAGTCAGTTTTAATAACAGCTATAATGCATCATGGCTGGACAGCTTCTCACCCTGACATGTAAGCATTAAACTTTCCAGGTGAAAACATGTTAAACAGCATTACATTGCTATACCTTAGTACATTCTCCTATGCATCAGAACCATATTAGCATGTCCCTGCATTGATGGTATGGATGACAGAGATGTGGCACAGGTATCATCATATGCACAGAGTGTGTAGTGGGTTTGCCAGAGACATAAGCTGAGGCATTCAGTTGACATCATGTGTGTGTGTTAGGGGGTTCTTTATCAATTGGGCTGTGCAGATGTGGTGTGTGTGGGCATGGAGGTGCCCTAACTGTGTTGGTGATATGTGTGTGTATGTATGCACACAGTTCTGCCATGTCGCTGCCCAATCGAGGGGTTTGTTGGACAGCTGCAGACTGTACATGGCAGAGTATACAGTTCAATGTGTCTGTCCAAGGACACAAGAATTGTGCCTGCCAGGGGTTTCACTGGCACTACCGGATAGAAGCCCAGATATGGTACTCTCCCCTGATGATGACAAATGTCCGCTGGATCCATGTCCCTGTTGGGACCGGCCAGGACCACGTGCACATGGCCTGTTGTGTTGTGGAGTTGACAACACCCCCTGTACAGTGCTGGTACTGCCACTATGGGAGCGGCTGTGACTTGTTGCATGTCCACCTAGACCTCCACCTGTTGGTGTTGCTGACCTACGTCCACTTGGCTGTTGCCATACTCCTACCATATGCTCTAACACACACACTGCACAGTTGAGGATTCCCACCATCTCACCTAACCGTCTTTACAGGGCCTCTGCAAAATAACAGTGGCACCTGCAAGATCATGGATGTTGTCAAGTACAGCAGAATGAGTAGCCATCTGGAGTCTTAGACTCTGTCTAGTGTAATGTCCCATACATGCCTGTGTCTCCATGATGGCCCAAAACATGTGTCTGGTGACACCTGCTGTGGCAATTCTGCCAGGGGCATGATGGCCAGCAGCCACCCTATGGGCACCCCTCTACATCTGCCTGTGTGGTACCTCATCAGTCATCTGGCTATGACTACTTTGTACAGACACACATGCCATAGTCACCACACTATCCTGTTCCATGTCACCACTCACCAACTGTCCATCATCTATGGCCACTGGTGATGGGGTATGTATAGGCATTGTGACTGTGTGCAGAGATGAGGTGGATAAAAGTGAGATGTGAACCGATGTCACAACTTCAGCCCCTGACAACCCTGCCTGTGCCTCACCATACCTATCATCATTGACAGTGTCTGTATGGACACTAACATCAGTTTGCCTGCAGGAGGGACCTTGACCCCTCTCACCACCTGTGAGGGGAAAAAAAACATAATTTAAGACCTGTATGTCATTGCTTACCTCTACACGCACACACACACACTTACAGGTGAGGTGGCACAGAGATATTACACAGACCTCTCATTACCCAACAGTCAATATGCATGACATATTGCACTCAACAGCATGCACTGCAGCTATACTCAATCCTTGTTACCAACATTATACATCTCTGTGATGCATGAATTGTGTTAGTAGGTGATGCCCCTTCCCATGGAACACACCTCACCCATGTACACAGTATTTCTGTGCATCTGTTCAGCACCCTCACAGGTATACACACCATTACTGAATGTGTATATGTGTGGCAGTTATGTTTGCTCTGTTGCCCACAGCCCCTATGTATGAGGAGAGATGTCAATAGTGAATGCCTGACCTCTGATTTGCAGATCTCATCATCAGCAGTGCATGTTTGAGCAATAGAATCTGATTACACTGACAACCTTCAAAGCTTACTGGGGCTATGAGGAGTGTACACACCCTTGTTGACATGCCATCCTCTTCCATGATATGCAATGGGGCCACAATATGCATATGTTAACATTACACACACCTGATATGTGACATATGACGTGTGCAATCAAATGCAGTATCAAACAAATGTATTAGTCGTGCAGATGCTGATTGAGATGGATACAATATGTGGGTTGCATAAATGTGCACACCCTTAACACAATTGTTTGTTGCATCACCTGTAAAGTGAACTGCAGCAGTCACTATTCCTGGAAGGGGTATACTAGCATGGCCCATCTTCACTTGCTATTATTTAGTCACTCCACCCTATAAATGTCCCCCAACTCTGCTGGATTGCAAGGTCAGATCATGTGCACAGCCCTTGCAGGCCACACAGTGCCTTTACTATTGCTGTGGAGTCAGGGTTATGTCTGGCACAATTCATGACCTTGACTGTATTCAGATACAGCCATTCTTTGTGAGCTTTGGATGTATGCTTCAGTTCACTGTTGTGTTTCAAGATGACACCTCTCCCCATTATCAGCCTTATTGCAGATGCTTGACAACTATGGGCCACACATGAGTGTCATTTTTTTCAGTGTTCCAAATTTAGAATGTCATGTCTACCAACCTATTTCCTGCTAATGAACAGCAAACCTAAAGGTTTACACTGGCACCAGCAAGGTAAAGATGGGGATGGTGGGCCTGAGGTGGAGTGGGGTGCTGCTTGTACACCACATGTATCTTTATTAATGCTGTCTGTAAGTTTCAGCCTTGGTCTCAGTACACCATTACACATTGCAACACATGGCTTTGAGAAACTTGATGTTATGCATATGCCACCTGTAGAGAGCCCTGGATGATGTTTCCTGTGGAACAACTCTTCCTTCTGATACCCTAACCCATAGGCCACACTTATGCAGATTTCAGGTGATTGTGGACATAGGTACTGCACAGGCAGTACTTGCTAGACATTTCTGCACATCCCTCAGTGTTTCTGCATGTTTCTGGGCAGCCTCTGGGACCAGTTTGCAACATGGGTTGTCATCTGTCTTGGATGGGCATCGGTTTATCTTCTACATTAATGTTGTCCCATAGTTAATATTCACATATATGACTGTCTGCACTGTTTGCCATGGTATAGGCAATGGTGAGGTAAGGCTAATTCTCCCACTCCTGAGTGCTACCTTTTGGATAGAGGATCTATTCCATGGTTTGTAAGATGTGTGCAAGCCATGGCTGCGTCTGTTGCAGGTGAGTGGGCAAATGTCATGGGCATACTTCTTGGACAGCAGATCATCACTTTGTGTGACATTGAGGCCCTGTACTTGATGAAAGGTGTGTACTCAAAAAGAATGAATGCTGTCAGTACCTTAAAAGCTGCTTCCACAATATGTTATTTGGAGTGTGTGCACACACATGCTTTCAGTGTTTGTTAAGGTATGTATTCCCCATATTTATTGTCCTAACATAGGATTCCATATTATACATTCATTGCTCATATTAGGATCACATTACAGGTTGTAAAAGGTGTGGAATGTGGTATTTTGATATGCTGTTGTGTAGATCTGTAACAGTTGCCATTGCAATAGTGGTGTATACACGGTTGTAGCCACTGTATAAGGATAATGTTTGAGACATGTCCCTACTGTAGGCCATTTGTCCCACCATTATGTTCATCTCTATCCACACATCTTGCACTGACAGGTTGTTAGGTATACTGCTGGATTCTTACATACCCTTCAGATATGCCACCATGGTGACCACTGTGATGCAGTGCAGTTAACAGCAACAATAAGTGAACATGTACAGCATGCATTATGGGTAGGTGTGTGAAATGTGTGCATGGCAAATACCATGGCCATAGCATGGCTGGTGTATTGGTAAACCTGAACTAAACAACTCCGTACTCACCAGCTACAGGCTGCTGCCACAGTTGTATACCATAGGGACCTACATAGCTGTGTGAGAGATGTAATGTCAGTAGCCACACCTATGGCATTGGTACAGGGTAGAAGCAGCATTTCTGTACATCAACAGTACAAACCCACAATACTGGAGATTATGCACATCTGTTCATTACTACACTGCAGCAACAGAATATGTTATCTGACACATGTATGAAGATACTTTACAGATGAAGATAGATAAGCAACAGTGGTCTACTAATGTGCCCTGGGGCCTTACCTGCATATTCCTTGTACATTGTGTGGGTAGAACCCATCTCCATAATGCTATCTTCAGTTTCCTGGCTTGGTTGGCAGGTGGGTGCCCTAAGGCTGGTGAGGAGCTCTTCAGCATGTGTCAGTGGGAGCTGGATGGCATGACCCCCACCTGTGGCTAGCTGGTGCCTCCTAACTGCAGCAGCATGCCTGACAGGCATGACAGATGAGATCAGTGCAACGATGTCACACCTGCTCATAACTGCGGTTATGGAGGCCAACATCATTTACCCTGTGGACGAGCTCATTCCACAGGGTGGTCCTCTCCTGCAGATTATGGGCCCTGCATACAAACAGGGTTTTGTGATGAAGTACAATGAAGGTTATGATAACATCATTCTTCTGGGGAGTATACGTAGGGAGCCGTTCATGGGATATTGTACCTGGAAGACATAAACAGAAAACAAGATCAGAGGGCCTCATACTGCAAGGATATAACTGTTAATTGGCATCTCTCTCTGTCCCCACCACATCTGCAAAAACAATCTAAACAAACAAATCAATGGGTATGTTTACACCAAACCTGCTGTTGGGACATATATCCTATTGTTCAACAAATATTAAAATGTGTTTCTATTCATGTTACATGTTGAAACACTATCATTGGCAACCTGTTGCTATCAGTGTAACCTGCATGCCATTGTAATGGCCACTGCGGTTCCATATATGCATGTGTTCTGTTTGCTATGCAACTGTTCCAAATCTGGTGTTTTGGGTTAATGGGAATATTTATGCATGCTGTTATAACTAATCCTGTATTGTGTTGACTATTACTAGCCCACATATGTTCTAAAACTGCAACACAATAGTATGTTTGGGAAGGCCGTTCCCAGCGGACCTACCTCTCTCACCTCATCTGGCCATTGCACCAGGCCCCAGCATGTCTGTGGCCCACCCCGAGACCTCCTCATTCATTGGTCCAGCACTAACTTCTGGTGGGACCACCTCAGTGGATGGGGCTTGTCCCCCCCCGGGAGTGGGCACAGACAGGATCATGTCACCTCAAGTCAGTTCCAGGGTCTGGTGCATAAGGAGCTCTGCAGAGAATTGGGAGATCTGCTATGCCAGCTTGAGGCCCTTAAGGTGCAATTAGAGGGTCAGCCTGCCCCTCCTGCTCAGCCCCAGCACAGCCACCTTCAGGGCCATGAAGGTGCAATGGTGACTGCCCATGGGTGGGGACCTCAGTCGCACTGTTTATATTTGGGGGCTCATGGGCTTCCAATTTCCAAACACCCCTTCCTGTCCAAGGTGTTTACCCCCCCACATGTATGCTGTCTTGTCTGTCTTGTTTGTCTTCCGACCCAAACTACCTCCCAAAATATACCTACTATCCTTCCCCAGCATCCCACTCTCACTTTAACAAAAAAAGGGCAATCTGTTCCCAAAAAGAATTTCACACCATACATAACTGTCCATTTCACTCCCGCTTACAACTGCTTAAAAGTGCCTTAATCATTCTGTATCCAACAGCACTTGTTCTGGTGATTAAAAAAATTATCAGCCCTTGCAAGTGTCTAACATAGGACCCTGCACACCATAGCCACAGCAATTTACCACTAAGCCATCTGAGCTGCAGATATGTGTGATATTTTCTCAAACATATCATGCAGCACAGTCATTCAACAGTAGGGAAAATGTATTTACATATATATATATATATATATATATATATATAGATATATATATATATATATATATCCACACACACACACACACACACACACACACACACACACACACACACACACACACACACACACATATATATATATATATATATATATATATATAGAGAGAGAGAGAGAGAGAGTGTATTCAGACATCGGATCCACACTCTGAACCTTCTTCCTCCACAACTGAACTGTTCTGCCTTGCAACAAAACAGAGCATCACATGTTGACAAAACCTAACATGGGGGGTATATAGGGACAGATCGTAGCTATGCCTATTACAAACTTATGAAGTTGTGCATGATACATTTCACATTAGCATAATTGTTCTAAAGGTGGTGGGGAGAAACTCATGTGTCTATCATGACTTCATTACTTCCACCTTCAGTTATTTGCCAGACTAATATAAATGTTTGTAGGAACAGAACAAACAATATGATGGCTTAAATCTTGACATTATGTGCAGATCTGCACAGTTGGCAGGTATGGCCCACTGGCCAAAGGGCCAGATGCTATGTCTATAGCAGTTCTTCAGCAGGACATCATTACAGCAAGTTTTGATAGCACATACAAATCTTTCAACATCATCTATTCCATTATTATAGATCAAGTACTACATTCAATTACATGCTGACATGTTTCACATACCTGTTTTATATATGTATATGTGTGTGTGTGTGTGTATGTAGCATTTTAATGTTTAGTGCTTCCACATTGTACATTCCCTATGGTAGACTGACTGTACTGCATATGTTAGGGAAATCATCCTGCCATCTTATAGATGCGATGGCTTCCTGACAACTTGTTGTTCAGGGTCCTGGGTTCAAGGCTTGCAAGTGCTGGTTATTGTGTTGCAAGGCAGATCAATTCAGTTCTGGAGAAAGGGATAATGACAATAATTACAAGAGATCCTTATTTTGGGCCCCTTCATCCACATTAAAAGTGCCTTTGGTCAGATGTTTTGCAATGAGAGGTTCAGAGTGTGGATCCAATGTGCAAATGCAATATATATATATATATATATATATATATATATATATATATATATATATATATACATGTATATACATACACACACACACACACACACACACACACACACACACACTCACACACACACATATATATATATATATATATATATATATATATATATATATATATATATATTATATATATATATATACATATATAAATATATTTTCCCCAACTGTTGAATGACTGTGCTGCATGACATGTTTGAGAAAACATCACACTTATGTTCAGCTCAAATGGATTAGTGGTAAATTGCTGTGGCACTGGTGTGCAGGGTCCTGGGTTCGAGACTTGCAAGGGTTGATTATTTTGTTCTGGACAGAGCAAGGGCTGGTGGATACAGAGTGATTAAGGCACTTTTAAGCAGTTGTAAGTGGGTTTGCAGGGCTGTAAGCAATGCTAACTTTTGGTTAAATAAGCTTACAGACAGTCTGAAAGTACTTAATCTGTGCATGCATTGCTTAGTGCTGCGCAAACAGGCTTAATCCCGCTTACTACTGCTTAAAAGTGCTTACTCCTGCTTAGCTCCACGCTAATTTCTTTAAAAGAAAAGAAAAAAAGGGTGATAAGAAACTGTTGAAAAAGGGGGCAAGCAGAGGGAAAGACAATAAGGAAAGTAGGTAGGGATGTGTAGGATGGGTGTATGGAAGGTCCATAGCTTTCCATTTCCTTTACAGCAACAGATGTGCATATATACTGAATTTAGAGGTAGATTTGGACACTCAAACCCCTGAGAGAGGGGTGAGGACAATAATAATGTGTTGTGAAGCCAATTAGAACAGATTGCATGTGTCCAGTGGACACATGTGCAAAATGATCATCTATGTATGGGGCGAAATTTTTTTTGGGAACAGATTGCCCTTTTTTTTTATAAGGTGAGAGTAGGATGTTGGGGAAGGATAGTAGGTATATTTTGGGAGTTAGGTTGGGTAGGAAGACAGACAAGACACCATATAGGGGTGGTATATGACACATGTGGGGTGTAAACACCTTGGACTGGGAGGGATGTTTGGAAATTGGAAGCCCATGAGCTCCCAAATGGAAACAGTGGGACTGAGGTCTCCACCCATGGTCAGTCACCACTGCATCTTCACAGCCCTGAAGGTGGCTGTGCTGGGGGCTGAGCAGGAGGGGCAGGCTGACCCTATAAATGCACCACACAGCCCTCAAGCTGGCATAGCAGATCTCCAAACTCCCTTCGGAGCTCACTATGCACCAATCCTTGGACCTGACTTCGGGTGACAGGATCCTGTCAGTGTCCACTTCCAGGGAGGGACAATCCCCATCCCCTGAGGTGGTTCCACTCAAAGATGGTGCAGGACCAGTGGAAAATGAGGTCCCAGGGTGGGTTCCACATGTGCTGGGGCCCAGTGCCACAGCCAGATGTGGTGGGAGAGGTGGGTCCTCTGGGACCAGCCTTCCCAAACGTACTATGGAGTTGCAGTTTTAAAACATATGTGGGTTAGTAATATTCAACACAATTAAGGATTAAAGAAAAAGAAAAAACAACACCGCCAGATAAAGCACTCTCCTTAGGTAAACAGTATCAAGCAGAAAAGTGATGAGTGCACCATGGACTGTAGCACAAACTCCAATTAAATTCCAATTAAATTAAATTCCAACGAGATTTCCTTGTGGAGCAAAATCCACATTTATTGTTAAAAACAAAGAAACTGCAGAGAATTGTGAGCACTTTCGCGTTGTTATCCAACGCTTCATCAGACATAAAAACAGTTATTAAATGCCTCATTATAAACACCTGCATATCATGACATCATAGCACTCTTAAAGGAACCAACATATAAAAAGACAATCATGTAAAAACAAAATTAAAAATAAAAGTTAGAAATACATAACATCACTTGTAATGGCATGGGTTTCATGATACTTAATGTTTTAAAGGTCTGGAAGCTAAGAACGGCTTAATGGTAAGCCTATCATTAAGCCCAAATCTATGGGCTTGTAGCTTCAAGATCCATTTACCTTCCCTCTCTTCAACCCTATTCTTGATGTTGCCTAATCTACCATCAGTACTAACCATTTCAAGAACCAGAAACCTGAACATATGTGTATCACCTTGCTCCACAATATGTTTCGCCAGTGCATTCAAAATATTTCTTTTCGCTATAGCGTATATATGCTCTCTGATACGTTCGCGTAACGATCTAGTCGTCATCCCTACATAAAATTTCCGACAAAGTTGGCAGTCAGCTAGATATACTAAATTCACAGATTTGCAATTGGCATGATGTTTAAATGTGTATGTCCTCTTGGTCTCAGGGTGTATATAACTATTGGTGTTAGCGATGTGTCTACATTGGTTACAAGTATGACAGGCAAAAGTGCCTGTTTTGTGACTCTTCTGAACTGGGGTTTGTGTCCTATCATAACAAAGTAACCTGTTCAGTGAAAGCATGTTTATATATGCTACTCTGGGCTTTGTATCTACCAGAGAACTGATCTTTTCATCTATCATGAGCAGATTCCAATGTTTGTTGAAAATGTCTAGGACGTGATTGTTTCTATTAGTATATGGAATGACAATCCTATTAATGCTAGATGTATATCTGGTCCTGAATTGAATGGGTTGAACGCTGGATCTTTTTATTAACGGAGCTCCCTCATTGGTTCTACTAGAATCACCTTCAGAAATAGCCTCAGATACTAATTTCTTGTCATAACCCCTGGATATGAAATCCCTGGCTAGACTTGCTTTCTGTTTGTGGTACGCTGTTTGTTTTGATGTCAATCTAGAAACCCTAGTGGTTTGATTCTTAATGATGTTTCTATATATATGTTGAGGGTGCATACTCCCACGATGTAACAGATTGTTCTTCCAGCAAGTTTTTCTAAAGAGTTCAGTGTCAAAGCCTTGAGTACCCTTAATGATCTTAACATCTAAAAAATCAATATTGTCTCTAGAATGAGTGCAATCAAAGCTAAGAAATTCTGTGGAAGCATTAAGATATATAACAAAACTTTAAAGTTGTTCAACAGTTCCTCCCCATAGGAGAAACACGTCATCCACGAATCTATTATAAAACTTTAAGTAGTTAATGAATTCAGAGTCACCATTCAACACAAATGTGTATTCCCATTGTGCCAACACCAAATTGGCATAGGCGTTGGCACATGGGGTACCCATCG
Source organism: Protopterus annectens (assembly GCF_019279795.1). Lineage (NCBI taxonomy): Eukaryota > Metazoa > Chordata > Ceratodontiformes > Protopteridae > Protopterus > Protopterus annectens. The sequence continues at coordinate 1,005,208,253 of NC_056741.1, read as the reverse complement.
CTACTCCTTTGATTTGTAAAAAATAATTGTTCTGATAGCATAAAACATTGTTTTCAAGAATGATCTCAAGTAGTGACATACATCTGTTAATCATATGGGGTGCTAACTTATTGTGTACAAGCATGGCTCTAACAAATTCCAAACCTTTATCGTTGGGAATAGATGTAAACAAAGATTTCACATCAAGGGTGACTAATATATAATCACTAAGAAAAGAGGGTGAATGACTAAAAATTGCCAAATTGTCTAAAAAATTAGTTGTATCTCTCAGAATGTGTTTAACTTCAGAGACGACAGGTTTCAATATTTTGTCAAGATAAATAGATAAAGGTTCAGTGAGCCAACCTCGACTGGACACAATGGGGCGCAAAGGTGGATCAAAGGCGTCCTTGTGTATTTTAGGGAGACCCCTGAAAGATGGAACCAAAGGCTTGTCAATCAAAAAATAGGAATACAGCTCTTTATCAATAATGCCTGTCAACATCAGATCATAAAGCATAGCATGTACATATTTTATAAGATTGTTCAAACTATAGTTGGGTAAAGGTAAATATGTGTCATTATCAGAAAGCATCAAATGCATCTTATCAACATACTGAGAACTGTCCATAACAACAACAGCGCCCCCTTTGTCCGCTTGTCTAATGACAATAATGTTGTTGTTTCTTAAACTGTCGAGAGCATGTTTCTCATTCAATGTTAAATTAAAAAATTGTGGTTTCGCATTTGCATCATTATATAATTTAAACAAGTCCTTTTCTACAGCCTGCTCAAATGCTTCCAAAAGTGGATGCTGCTGAGGTATGAACGTAGATGGCTTTCTAAAGGATGTATAAGTGTTCATGGGTTGTTCATCTTGCTGTCCATAGAACAGTTTTAAAGCTAAATTTCTTGCGAATAGCCTAACATCCACAATGATGTCCGTAACATCATTGCAACTTGATGGAATAAAACCAAGTCCCTTGTTAAGGACAGAAATTTCAAATGCATTTAATGTATAACTCGATATGTTGACAACCAAGTTGTCTACTAATGCGTCATCATTAAGAAAACAAGAATCAATTAAGTTTTCGATCTCCATACCTTCTTTGTTGACGGCATGTTGTCTTCTGCATTTTTCCTCTTGGTTGCTCTTCCTTGCGGTGACCAAGTCCTTTTTTCGTGTGGTCTGTAAGGCAAGGGAAAAGAAGGTAAACCATCACCCAGGCTGAATAATTCCTCCTCGGCTTGGATCACAAACGAATCTATGGAAAGCTGTTTGCTTCGTAAATCATGCCCTCTATTTCTAAGTGAACTGTCATTTCCAGGATGCGTAACGACACCAGAATTAGAGTCAACATGTACTTGTGCCTCTACTACAATGGTGTTGGAATGAGAAACTGTTGTACCGTCATGTGTATCCAATACAGGAGCCATGTCTAGATTCACGCTAGCAGCGTCCTCTGATGACGTCTTCAATGTGGGAGTATCCAAGACAACTCCGCAAGATTGCTCAATAGTTGTGGATGACTTCTGCGAATTATCAGATGTCTTATGCGAGTTGTCAGTTCTAAGTATGTATTGTCCTTAGGCCAAGAAAAGACCTGAGATTTACTAAAATCAAGAAAGTCCCTCTGTAGTTTGCGTTTCTTGTCATGCAAACATTTAATGTCTAGAGAAGAGACCATATGTTTCAAATCATTAAACAAAGTATTTAAGTGCTCCGTGCTTAGTAACTCAGTTAGCTCCTTTTGTATAGCCTTAATTTCTTTCTTTAATTCACAAATACATGTATCGTAGTGTTCAATTAGAATGCGTGGGCGGCCACGGTGGTGCAGTGGTTAGCATTGCTGCCTCACAGCAAGAGGTTCTCCGGTTCGATCCTCGGCTGGGGTGCCTTCTGTGCGGAGTCTGCATGTCCTCCCTGTGGTCGCGTGGGTTTCCTCCGGGTGCTCCGGTTTCCTCCCACATCCCAAAGACATGCTGCAGGTGGATTGGACACTCTAAATTGGCCCTAGGTGTGCGTGTGAGTGTGCCTTCTGTGGAAGGTTGGGCGCCGGGCTGGCAACTCGACACTGTAAAACTCCACTGCCATTCAATGTGCGGATAAGGTAATCCGCTGTGGCGACCCCTAACTGGGAAAAGCCGAAAGAAGAAGTGTTCAATTAGAATGCGTATATATGAATAGCTAGTCAGGTTACTTTGTTATGATAGGACACAAACCCCAGTTCAGAAGAGTCACAAAACAGGCACTTTTGCCTGTCATACTTGTAACCAATGTAGACACATCGCTAACACCAATAGTTATATACACCCTGAGACCAAGAGGACATACACATTTAAACATCATGCCAATTGCAAATCTGTGAATTTAGTATATCTAGCTGACTGCCAACTTTGTCGGAAATTTTATGTAGGGATGACGACTAGATCGTTACGCGAACGTATCAGAGAGCATATATACGCTATAGCGAAAAGAAATATTTTGAATGCACTGGCGAAACATATTGTGGAGCAAGGTGATACACATATGTTCAGGTTTCTGGTTCTTGAAATGGTTAGTACTGATGGTAGATTAGGCAACATCAAGAATAGGGTTGAAGAGAGGGAAGGTAAATGGATCTTGAAGCTACAAGCCCATAGATTTGGGCTTAACGATAGGCTTACCATTAAGCCGTTCTTAGCTTCCAGACCTTTAAAACATTAAGTATCATGAAACCCATGCCATTACAAGTGATGTTATGTATTTCTAACTTTTATTTTTAATTTTGTTTTTACATGATTGTCTTTTTATATGTTGGTTCCTTTAAGAGTGCTATGATGTCATGATATGCAGGTGTTTATAATGAGGCATTTAATAACTGTTTTTATGTCTGATGAAGCGTTGGATAACAACGTGAAAGCGCTCACAATTCTCTGCAGTTTCTTTGTTTTTAACAATAAATGTGGATTTTGCTCAACAAGGAAATCTCGTTGGAATTTAATTTAATTGGAATTTAATTGGAGTTTGTGCTACAGTCCATGGTGCACTCATCACTTTTCTGCTTGATACAATTAAGGATTAGTTATAACAGCATGCATAGGTATTCCCATTAACCCAAAACATCAAATTTGGAACAGTTGCATAGCAAACAGAACACATGCATATATGGAACCACAGTGGCCATTACAATGGCTTGCAGGTTACATTGATAGCAACAGGCCATCAATGATAGTATTTCAACATGGAACATTAATAGAAACACACTTCAATATTTATTGAACAATAGGACATATGTCCCAACAGTAGGTTTGGTGTAAACATACCCATTGATTTGTGTATTTAGATTATTGTTGCAGATATGTTGGTGGGGGGAGAGAGATGTCAATTAACTTATATATCCTTGTTGTACTCAGAACTTTAATGATCATTGCTCTACTCATTAATGTACAGGTATTGTTACAATACCCTATAGGTATGTTTGTGCACAGTGTATACTTCAACTGTCTTATAGCTAAATTATACATCTCATACCTGGTGGACCTGTGGAGGGAATGTTTGTTAACACTACCTGACTGTTTCTACACATATTCCCAGATTCCGAGTTAATCATATGCACATACCTCTCAATCTCTTAATGCACACACTCTGGACAAAGCTTGACAACATGTGGGTACAAATAGGGACATATTTTGAATATTGCTCTCATAAACTTGGAGAGTTGCTAGAGTGACAGGATTTGTTTCAATATACATTTTCTGAAGGTTTTGAGGTCTGAAAATCAAATGTATGTTATTATTTAGTGACTACAATTCCAAGATCATCCCACTGATTTGCCAGGGGGACAGAAGAAGAGGCAGAAAATATGAGCCAACATTCTGAAAAAACTGTGTACAGTTGAGAGGTATGATTATGCATACAGCTTACTACCACTCCCAGGATTTGAACCATGGCTGTGTCTGCTAAAAATACAACAATTTAAGTTTCACCAGAGTGTGCTGTATGGATATTGCTGTCTATTCCTTCTGTGTTTTCTGTCTAAGTCTCTCTTGGTTGTACAATCTGACCTTGTAATTACAACAGTCTTATACAGACATTCCTACACATATTTTTATGTATCACAGTGTGAGAAACAGTGGTTGACACAACAGTACTATTCTGATATCAGATGTTACTGAATGCTACATGTCTGGCCATACAATACCAGAGTAAATACTACCAGTCCAGGATTTAAATCTTTATTGGCAGGCACAGTTTTCTTTTCTGACAGACCTGTAGATGAAATGTTTGTTAACACTACCTGACTGTTTCTACACATATTCCCAAATTCCGAGTTAATATTATGCACATACCTCTCAATCTCTTAGTGCGCACACTCTGGACAAAGCTTGCCAACATAGGGGTACAAATGGAGACATATTTTGAATATTGCTCTCATAAACTTGGAGAGTTGCTAGAGTGACAGGATTTGTTTTAATATACATTTTCTGAAGGTTTTGAGGTCTGAAAATCAAATGTATGTCATTATTTAGTGACTACAATTCTGAGATAATCCCACTGATTTGCCAGGGGGACAGAGGAACAGGAAGTAAATATGAGCCAATTATCTGGACATTCTGAATATATCTGTACAGTTGAGAGGTATGATTATGCATACAGCTTATTACCACTCCCAGGATTCAAACCATGGCTGTGTCTGCTAAAAATACAACAATTTTAAGTTTAAGCAGAGTGTGCTATTTGGATATTGCTGTCTATCTCTTCAGTGTTTTCTGTCTATGTCTCTCTTGGTTGTACAATCTGATCTTGTACTTACAACAGTCTTATACAGACCCTAGACATTTTTTTATGTAGCAGAGTGTGGGCACCAGTGGTTAACACATTACTATTCAGAGAATGCAACAATAAATGCCATACAATACCAGAGTAAACACAACCATTCCAGGATTTAGAGCTTTATTGCCAGGTAAGTTACAGTTTTATTTAAATATGACCTATATGGGACTTACTGTCACAGTGTCTGGTTTATTCAGTACAACCCGTACACAGTTTTTATTCTGCCAGGTGACTTTCTACTAATTTATATTTATTTGGCATGACTACTACAAGCAGGATTGTTACCTACCAGCCTCGCAACACAGCCTTTGCAACCTACTAGCATGGGCTTCCTGATTCACAGCCCATTCAGCTGCAGCTGTAAGGGAAATAGAGAAATATTTAGGCATACCTATCCATCATATATATACAGGTTGGACATTAGTAAACAGTTTATGGTATGGTTACTTACACACTGCTGGGACATCACCCCTCTGCCTTGCTTCTTGGACCCACTCATCCAAGAGCTCCCTCTTTCTCCTCTTCAAGTCAGCATAGTGGTGCTAGACCTGCTCACTAGTCTGAGGGATACCAGTGGAACTGTTGAGATCATGGTGAGATAGTCCCAGGCTTATGCTTTATATTGGGAGCCTTGGTACTGGCCCTGCAGCAGTCTCTCATCATGGTTTTGTACCAGGAGTCCTATCATAACCTTGAACTCCTGTATGCCCCATCACGGCTCATGGAAGCACATGCCCTCACCAACTCCTGCCATACTGCCTACAGTGGAATGCTGCAACCAGTTATGAACTGTATTCCCACCTGTGGGGTTCAAATACAGCCAATTTCCCACCCTTTGTTGTGATTGGACAGATTTGTATATGCTGAGCTAAGCTAGGCTACAGACAAACCTGCTTAGCTAAGGTTGGCATTGCTTAAAGTGACAGGTTCAGCACTGCTTACCAATGGGCAAATTCACTTAGCTAGGCTACTCATCATTTATCAGTTATATTTACACAATGCTTACACCTGGTAAGCAGAGCTGCACAATGCTTAGCATTGCTTATTTTTCATTTTATAGACTATCTGCTGTATGGCATTGATTCATCATTCATTACATATTATACATTTGTTTACTGTCCCTGACATCCCCCCAATGTGCTTTCATTACATTTATTCTTGTGTGACTATACTGTATGGGGCACTTGTGTTTATATGGGGGTTTTACAACTTTTTTAAACTGACACTTCACATCTGGACCTAATGCAGTACTCTGGTTAACAAATATATATTATTTAGTAGCTAATTATAAAAATAAATGTTTATGTACTGCTTTCACATGTAAAATGCAACTTGGTTATAGTGGGGATTGATCTGAGAATGGCTGCTAGCAACGTGTATGCTCTAACCAGTACACTATTGAAAAACTGCTTATGCTGGATGTCTCTTGCTATTTAACTTATTGTGCTGTTTAAGCTGGACTAAGCGTAGCTAAGCAATGGGCACACCTGTGCAGCTATGCTTAAACTTTATTGCATTTATAAAAAAAATAATTATTTGTTGTGTTATTTTATTTGTACCATTCACAATATCCCTACTAATGCTGAATCTGTTATTCTATCAACTTTCTGCTTTGTGGTATGATTGTCCCTTTTGGCTTTATCCACATTCCTTACTCTGACAGGTTGGGAGGTATGTGCTATGTGCTCATGCTACATTTGTTATTCCGACAACATTTGTCTTGGTAGGGACGATTGTCCCTTATGGCTTTGACCAGGTTTGTTATCTTGATGGGTTGGGGGTATTACGAGTGTTCTTGCTCATTTTAAATTGCCAAAAGGCAATTCTGGAGTGCAGGGGGTGTGTATATTTTGAGAGCTCTGCTCTCCCACACACCCCCTGCACTCATAGATGGAACCATGTCTATTTTAGAACATGGCAGCTCGCCTTCATACATATGCATGGCATGCCGCCGTGCTGAACAGGAACGGTCCCTGCCGTGAAGGAATAACTTATTCCTGCATGACTGCTTGCTGAATCCCAGGGAATATCTTTACTGCATTTCTACAGAATACAGCTATTTCAGAACATCTGTTATTTCCCAAATGCCAGATTATCTTTCCTCCCCATAATTCCTCTGCTTATAAACTTTCTTTATTTGTTAAAAGTCCTGTCTCTTCTAGTATAATTACAACTATATCATATGTATTACACCACTCCAGAATTTCTATTCTTAATGTATTCTTAATAGTACTCACAAACAGAAAGTAGTCTAAAACTTTTATTTTCCATTTTCTTTATATTTATGCTTTTAAAAGTTCATAGCTAATTAATAGGGTCTATATTATATTATCAAAAAACGTGTTCATTGAACACATATTCATCGACCAATAAACAGTGAAAACACTAATCTCTGAATGGCCACTGCAGTGAATTTTTTCTCAGAGGAAAAAACTCTTGGCCATTGTTGGGGATTTGCCCATTTTCCCACTGTACTGTGATCTTGTAGTTGGTATATTTAGTTAGGCAGTGTGGGTGGTACAGCCCCCCCCCCCACATCAGGGGTGTATATCGGGTGAAGCCACCCATTTTGTAGGTTTTTAAAGTTTGTTTTGTTTGTGTTTGGCCAAGCGATTTTTCCCCTGGGAAAAAATTTGCTGAAGTGGCCATTCAGTGATTAGTGTTTTTACTGTTTATTAGGTTCATAGGTTTATAGGTAGGTACTAGGCTATCTGCCCGAAGGCATTTATAAGCTTAGCCAGAATGTGTTGGCTTTTGCCACCCCCTTAGATTAGTTCCCTGTGCCTCTGTCCAGCAGAGCCACTGAAGTGATCCCCAGGATAAACCTTCTGTTTCTAATCCACTTGTCAAGGTTTCTCTTGAAGAGTGTTAGCGAGGAGCTCTGCCTAATGTAGATTAGAATCTTGTTCCAAAGCAAGGGAAGTCTCTGTGACAGAAATCTATCCCTCCAGCACGTCCTATTTATTGTTGTGGTGAGGTTTAGATCCCTAAAGCTTGTGGCTTGAGGGGATAAGCTTTTATTTAGGTGGAGCATGTCGATTAGTTCTGGGTCGGACATGGCCTTGTATGTCAGGCAGAGATCACCTCTGAGTAGGCAGTATGCAACCGAGTACAGCTGGAGTTTCTTCAGTCGAGCTGCATAGGGTATCTGTTTGAGGCCAGTGATCCACTTGGTGAGGTACTTCTGTGGTCTTTCCAGATGTTGCAGGTGTCTTGTAAGATACATCCTAAATGGGGCATTGTACTCTATGATGGGTCTGATGAGCGATGAGTAGAGGGGCACAATGACCTCTTATGATCTGAATGCGAACACTTTTGTGATAAGGTGTGCCATGTACAAGGATTTTCTAATCACTTTGGCAATGTGATTATCAAAGGAGGGTTTACTATCTACTTGGGTCCCCAGATCCCTTATTACTTCTTCCGTATTTAGGGGACTACCACCTATGTAGTAGTTTGTGGGTACTTTGTTTTTTCCAAAGGGGATGACTATGCACTTTTTGGCATTTAGCTTGAGGCCATGATTTTGATGCCAGGTGTCCGTCTCAGTGAGACCCTTTGGAGGATGTCTGTGTCAGCCAGAGAGTCAATTATAGCCCCTAGTTTGCAGTCGTCTGCGAACTTAGTCAGCTATAGTCTTCCTGCGCTTGCCTGTACCTCTGAGAAGTATATGCCGAACAGGAGGGGTTCTAGGACTGAGCCCTGGGGAACGCCACTTGTAACCGGTTTAGAGTCAGACCTAGCTCCCACAGCTCTTACCATGTGGGTTCTGTCCATGAGCCAGTTGGCAACCCATCTTGTGATGTAGGGGTTTATGTTCAGGCTGGTGAGCTTGTCTATAATACCAGAATGGGGAATAGTGTCAAAGGCATTTGCGAGGTCCAGGTAGGCTGTGTGCACCACCTTTCCCTTGTCTATAGCCTTGGTAACTTGTCTCAAAGAAGTCCACCAGGTTGAGGAAGTATGACCTGCCCTTAACAAAGCTGAATTGGGTACGGTCCAGTGTTTGGAGGCTCCCAATGTCTCTGTTAATGAGTTCCATGATGATGTGCGCCATAGCCTTGCAGACCAAGCTAGTCAGGATTATAGGGTGATAGTTCCTGGGGTCTTTTGTGGCTCCACCTTTGTGAAGCAGAATAACCATTGCTGTGCACCACTCTATGGGTACATAACCTGTGGAGAGGCTGAGTTTGAACAGTGTGTTTAGGTGAGGGGTTAGTTTGTCTTTTAGTTCATGTAGGACACAGCCTGGGATACTGTCTGGTCCCATTGATGCTGTGTTTTTGGCTTCAGAGAGGGCTGTTTTAACCTGAGTGTCTGTAATTTCAGGAGCTCTACATTCTTCTGGTATGGTTATGGGCCCTTTTGGGGGTGAGAGGGGGGTGACGTTTGCACTGAACCTGTCTGCCAGGATGTTGGCAATATCAGTCAGTTCAGTGTATTTTGTACCATTTTACACTAACTCTGAGCAGATCTGAGCATTGCCACTTAGATTCTTGACATAGCTAAAGAATGCCTTGTGGTTATCTTTGGAGTCCTTGGCAATTTTTCTTTCGAAACTTGCCTTGGATGATTTTATGAGGGATCGGAGTTTCTTGTTGATACTGATCAGGGATGTCTTCCCTTCTTGGGATTTTACTCTTTTTTGTACTAGTTTCCTTCTTCTATTGTATAGCTTGTTTATGGCAGGAGTCCACCAGACTGGTTTCCTTTTCTTGGAGGAGTGAGTCTTGGTTTTGCTTAGGCTAGCATGATCCATGCATTCTTGTAGGTGCCCATAGAATGCATTAGTAAAGGATTTTGCAGCTTGGACAATGTTATCCTTTAGCATGGGGGCTTTGAAACTTTCCACCTTGGTCTTAAGTAATGTGAAGTTTGCTTTAGAAACATTTTTCATGGTGGTTTCCTTGTCCAGGGGTGGGGGCAGAATGTGGATATCCAGAGTGATTTGTTTATGGTCAGATCTAACCAGTGAGAGGTTGACCTCTGGTGTGGAGCACCGGTCTCCCATGTTGGTGATGACCAGGTCCAATATGGTGGGGGTGTTGACCAGTTGATCCAGGGCATTTGAGTTTATAAATTCTAGGAAATGTTGGGCAAGGGAGTTAGTACTTGAGTAGCTCTCCCAATTAATGTTTGGGTAATTGAAATCACCCAATATTAGGGTGTTTGGTAGGACCTTTATATTTCCCAGTGTTTCCAGAAATGTGGAATGGGGGTCCTGGGACATGGTGGGTGATCTGTAGCAAGCTGCAATTTGAATTGCAGTTTTGCCCATTGTTAGTTGCACGTGGATGATCTCTGAAGCATCGTGCTGTGCCACTAACCTGGAGGTGTGGGTATCCTTGATGAATATGGATACGCCCCCTGCCTTTTGTATTTTGGTCCTGGTTCTGTGGCCGAAATGTATGGTATGAGTTGTAGCCTGGTAGTGTTGGGGTGCTCTCTGGAGCCTTAAACCAGGTTTCTGTTACTGCATATATTTCAATTTTCTCCATACTAAGGAGTGCCTCGAGTGTGTGCATTTTGAGGTTTAGACTTCTGGCATTCAGTAGCATTACCCTCAGTTTTTTGTTACTAGTGCTATTTATGGTGGTGGGTTTGTTTTTTTGAGCCTTGCCTAAAAAAGGCACTATGAGGGTGGCAAGAGCCTTGGCCAGTATTCGAAAGCCTAAGGGTGACAGGTGCAAACTGTCTCTAGCGAAGCAGCGTGGCTTGTCGAGCATGTCATCCCAGGTGGACAGACACTGGATCCCCTTTGAATGACACCAGAAACTTAGCCAATTGTTGAAATTGATATTTCTTTTTTTATACTGTGGTATCATTATTGGTGAGGGCAGGATGCGACTCAGAGTCAGGGTCATACCAGCCTGGGCTACAAGATCAGAGAGCTCTTCCATGTCTCTTTTCATGTAGTCCAGGGAGGTATGGCTCAGGTCATTCACACCAACATGGATAATGACAGAGTCATATTTGTACTTGTTCTGGAGTGACCTGAGTACTTGTGTTATGTGGTGGATCCTGGCACCTGACAGGCAGCTAACAGTAACCTTCTCCTTATTCAGCCTAGTGAGTAGGACGTCAGTGTGCCTGACTATAGAGTCACCTATTACTAGTATGTTGGCTATGTTATTTTGCCTTAAGGGCTGTGATTGCATGGCACACTGATTTTGTGAAGTATGTGTTTTATGATTTGTGCTGGGGGTGGAGGTTGCTTGGATGTCTGCTTTGGAGGTCTCTGTTGCTTTTGCAGATTTTTATTTAGAGCCTCCGAGTATGTTTTCATGTATTTATGTGTTTTTTTTTTTTGCCGGTGCTGGTTTAATTGGTCTATGGTGGTGTGATGCAAGTATTTCCTTTGTCCTCTTGACTGTCTGATGCAGCCTTGGGCTGAGAGAGCTTAGCCTCCAGTTTGGCTGTATAATTGCATCTCTCACATGTATTAGTGTTTGGTGGTAGGAGGAGAGGGTTGTCTGTGTACATGAGGCAGTTGTAACATTGCCTCAAAATGCCCAGATTCACCAGTTGGACTGGAGAGTATGCCTCAAACTGCCCATTGGACATGCCTGGATAGGTACAATGAGCTGTTTTAAAGGTTTTTTGGTCGACGAATACATGTTCAATGAACACACTTTTCAAAAATGTAATCTAGACCCAATTAATAGGCTAGCTTTCTTAATAGGCCATTCTAAGCCTATCCAATTTCCACCCTAAAGGAGAGGATCAAACACTGCACTTTGTGTCTGTAGGTCAAACACCTTCACCATTACACCAACCTCCAGTCTTTAGATTATATGTTCCTTTCATCCATTTCCTTTCTATTTTTTGTTTGTTTTGTACTTATCCATTTAAATTTATTGTTTCTATCATTTACCCTTTTACCAATAGAATTATTTTTTTGTTTACTACCGCCTAATTTATGTCTTCTGCATTGCTTATTTCAGAACCTTCTTTTATGTCCTATTTATTATTTTTTTATCTGATGTTTCTATTTCTACTACTTCTAAAATCTTGTCTCTTTGTTAATTTTCTTCTCTTTCTTTTTCCTTTTCCTTACTCTTATTTTCATTTTTGCAATCCATCCATAAATGTCACATTTTGTTACATTTATAACGGATCTATGTTGTAGCATCGAAAGTGCATTTCAGCGGAATGTACATGAGCGATCTCACTTTCGCGAAAAAAATGACAAAAAAACTACACAAATAAAACACTACTCACATTTTTGCAGGGGGGAAACCCCCCTGCCCACACCCTCCTTACTTTAATATTCTTACTCCAAGATTGCACTACAGTGAGGAAAAGGGAATATTCCCTTATTCCCACTGTACAACGATCTAAACAACAGCTTGCTTAGTTGTACAATCAACACTACATCTTGATGTACAACTAAATCTACATGCAAACTGATGTTTTTTTCCTTTTTTTTTTTTTTTTTTTGCAAAAGTGCATTTTTGATAAAATGCACTTTCGCTAAAGTGAATTTGCTCAAGTACGTTTCAATTAAACATACTTTTGATATTCAGACTAGGATCATTTATAACATATCAATTCACATTTTTGCATCATGTCCTGTTTCCCCATAAATATAACATTTCCTTTTCTCACAGTTGCTTATGAAATGTCTTTTATTCCACAAAAGAAAACATGTTTTGGGTTGTCCCCAGTATTTTACAACACCCATATTCCTCTCCACATTTAGCATGCTTGGTATATGTATTTTTTTTAATCTTTCTATTAACACAATATTACAATCCAAGCCGCCACTCCATAAACCTATTTTGTCATAAACTTTTGCAATGTCCAATACTTCTTTACATAGCGTTTTCAAATGTCCTTTTAACATCTCTCTATCTCTTTTCAAAATTGTACTTGAATTTTCGCTTTTGTTTCTCTGTTAAATGCTTTTATAACATAAAGATTCCATGGGTTACAGAATTTCTTTTTTCATATTCTCCAAGAAAATTTTCTATTGCAAAAGCAGTCTAAAATATTACTTTTTCTGCATATGTTTTCTTTTTCAACTCACCGCTATTCTTAAGGATCATCTCTGCATCATTCTTTTGCATTTTCTCTATAATGTCCCCTCAGGAAACATCTCCTTCATTTTCTGGCACACTCTGCATCACCATTTTTAAATAAATCATCCCACAACCATCCTGACTGGAATGTTGTAATTATAATTCATCATTTGCTGACTCGTCTCCATCAAAAAGATTTCTTTGAAATATCTCCTCAGTATCACACACACATTCTCTGATTTTGATATTTGCTTTCTCCACTTTTTCTCTCACCTCTCCATCATCTCCTTCTGTCTCCATCTGCCTCCCTGTTTCTTAAGGCCACCTTTGCACCTAGAATGGAAACAGGAAGTGCTCCTACAAAATGGGCCCCACTCTCAACAGTGATGAGTAGAAGAACTTCCCCAATGCCCAGGCCAAATTCCCCTAGTAATATAAATACAACCTCAGGTCTCCTCTTGAAAGAGGCTGCTAGCCTAGCAGGACTAACCTGGTCAAAAAAGATGAAATAAATATAAACTATCATAGTTTTTATTGGCTGCTTTTTAGACTTCATACTTTTGTCTCTCATCTCTTACACCATATTACATATATGACACGAATAGCTTATGCTGTTTTGGTTTTCTTCATTTATATCTCTAATGACTGATATATGAAGTTAGCAAATAATCAGACATTTGAGTTTTAGATGTAGCAACATTCAGAAAAGCATGCCAGTGTAAAGCCTGTTATACTAACAGCTTTCTAAACATGTACTGGCAGTATTTGTTCCTGATTTTGGTCATGCAGTGCATCTTTCTAATCATTCTTTCCATAAAGAGTCACTGCCATCATTGTTTATGTTTGTACTCCAGCAGTGATTCAATGTGTTTTTAATGTTTTTTTATTTTTGCCAATTTCTTGGTTGTAGAACTATGGAGTTAGTATAATTAGGTTGGAGTAGTATGGAGTTTTGGGATATGGGTTGAGAGTTTGTTGCTCCCTGCCAAAATTAATTTAATTTTGTCTGTGTTCACAGCATTAAACTGTTTCACCTGGCTATATTTTTGACTTGCAGTTACTTGATAATTTATAATGAAAACTTTTTGACACAACATATTTCATTCTTGAATAAAAATAAGGCTGGAGTTCTTTATTTCTGAAGGCTGATGTAAAACCCCTCTCATCACTGAATCACTTGTCAGTGATTGCATTTTTAAGAAAGTCTCAGTACACTTCTAAACCTGTTTTTAATTTTTCTGTCATTGCCACCTAGTGTACTACTCATATAATCTATATATTTACTCGTAGCAGTTCTTTATGCTGCTCTGGTTAATGTTCTCTGCTCAGCATGTCTTCTTGGTGTAGTTCATTGTCTGTGTATAACACTATCTTATTATACTTCTGTAGCTTAAGTAACATAATTTCAATGTCAGTGGTCTATTTTACAAGGAGTTTCTGAATATAAATTATAAAGATTTGTGGTCTGTTTCCACAATATGCTCTTTGCCATAGATAAGTTCATGGAACCTTTCATAATCACACCCTATTAACAGTTTCTTTTTGATGCTAGTATATCTCTTTGTGTATATTTAAATATTCCTGACCCATAGGTAACTGGGTATTCTTGTATAAGATCACAGCTCTGATACCATTCTTACAGGCATCTGCTTGCAATATAATTGGTATTCTCATGTTATAGTGCTTTAATGTTGTACTATTTGTAATTCATGTCTTGAGAAATTCAATTTTTTTGTGATTTTTCATAGTTCTGTTTCCAAGCTACATGCTGTTGTCTCAGTTTTATTCATGACATACTCATCTTGGACATACTAGGTGCATACTTTGTGTAAAATGCTGCCATAATTTCTAGACATTTCTGTAATGCCTGCATGTCTTCTGACCTTCACATATGTAAAACTTCTTGGATTATTTTCTGGATTGGGGTTCACACCATCTGATGTTATAATAAATCTTAAGAATTTCAGTCACATCCCTGTAATTTTTCAGTTGTTCTAATTAATGTGAAATTATGCTATGTTAATCTATTTAACTTCATTACATGCCTCTTGTCATATTCTTCTCATATCTGAACCCACAGTAGTAAATCAATGATTATGTATACAACATGATCTAAGGCTTCAAATATCTGGATAACAGCTCTTTGAAAACCTCTGGTACTGATGAAATTCTAAACTGGAAACTACGGTATCTGTACCTTCCTAATGACATGTTAAGCATTCTCAGTTTTGAGCATTGTCCTTCTAACGCTATTGGCAAGACACCCTGGTCTGAATCTTGGTCTTAGAAAAAATAGCATTTGGCATTACTAAGACCACTTATTCAATTGTAAACAGTGAGGAGATGCTTTCCCTTAATAATTTTATTACAAAGCACTAGAAATGCTAATCTATATTTCTCTACAACAGTAACCATATTGTCATCCTTTATGTTTGGTCTTATTGGTTCATAATAACACCTAGGTTTTCCATTTTCTTCAGTTACTGTTTAGCTGTACTTATGCCTGATGCAGGAATTGTCTAGATGCAAGTATTAATGCATGTGATATTGATATTTTCCTGGAAAGAGTACTAAGTCTGTGTATAACTCAGATAGTCAGTGCAACATATCGCTGCAATGGTTCTACAGAGTGCCCAAGTGCCATTCTGAGATTGATTTTGAACAAATGCAGTTTTTGCATTTATACTATGATTTTATTTTAACATTCTTACCATTTCACAAACCGCACAATGCAAAATAGTAGGAGAATTCACTTAAATGCAACTGTTTGAAAAAGAAAGCAAATTTTTTTTGAATTTTTGTACTGTTTTGGCAAACATTTCTGATCTAATGGTTTCACCCACTGAATACAATAGCAATCAAACAGTTACCTATGGATCAAGTCAGATCAAAAAGTGTTGGTGCGGAAAATTCCAATGCTTACAACATTAAAAGAATTTCCTAAGATATAAGATATTGTATTCTGTACCTGTAGCCGCGGTGGTATGGTGGTAGCATTGTTACCTCACAGCAAGACGTTCTCCCATTCGATTCTTGGCGTGGCTTGGGAGTGCTTTCTGTGTGGAGTCTGCATGTCCTCCCCGCGGTTGGGTAGCATTTGAAAGACATGTGTGCGTAAATGGGCATGCCTTCATTGAAGGTTGGGCGTCGAGCTGGCACCTCGGCGTTTCATAAAAATCTACTGCCAATCATTAGCGGACCAGATTTCCACTGTTGCGACCCCTTACCGGGAAAATGCCGAAAAGACAAACAACATTGTATTCTGTACCTGTAACAAATGCAACCTCCACATTCTATCCATTAATTCTCATCATATTTTTCCTACAAACTTTCACAGATACTTGTTTCACTGCTTTAGATTATTTTTGTTGTTTTTCCTGGCTTAAGTATTTTTGCTTCAATGGTGAATGCAAACAACTCATATGCTTATTTCTGTTTAAAGTATGCCCACCATTTTTCTTTGGCAATACCCTCAAAAAGATAATTTGCATATTTCTACTGAACATGCATTCTTTTTGCTCACATTTATTTTTGCTTTTTCACATTTTAAAGAAACATCACTTTCTAGCAGATTATGCAAGATCAGTTAAAACCTGGATGTCTCCTTTGGTAATGCCTACAGCCATACCCACTGTAAATCATAATTTCATCAATGTAAGCCACTCCTTCTTATAGTCATTTCTTAATTATAGTATAATACCTCATGGCTTTCTGTCTTGCACTCTAAACGTTTGGAACACATATTGTCATTATTTCTCTTATTTCCTGTTTCTTGACTCAGATTTTATTTTAAGCACATTCTTTTCATTGGTTATGTCCAGTAATAATTTCACTACCTCTGCTTACATGCATTACTTTGGACATGGACACATCCCTAGCAGCATGCCTCTTGTTTAATTATTTCCTGTGACATAAATTACTCTCTCTTATTAGAGAATCATGCAGCTCACTAAACTCACAGCCTTTGGTTCACTTCTCCAATATAGTGACATCTGCCTCTATTGTATCTGAAACACCTTGTGCTGTTGTAAAGAAAATGTGCACTGAATGGTAAATTCTTATTACGCTGGCAATAACTGCCGAACTTATAATATCTTAGCTTTCTAATCATCAATAAAATAAAATAAAAAAAAAACAGATAAATACCTACATGTATTCTTTCCCAGAGGTATACAAGAAGAGAACACACAGAACATATTCAGATTGTAAGTTATTCCATTGCAATCTACAACTATATTTCTTCAATTCTGGTCAGCATTTTCTCTACTTTGACACTATACCACATTATGAGGCTTAATAAATAACACATAAAGACAATGACTCTGAATTGTAAACTAAAGATAGATGGATTTATGTGTACCACATGGCATGCTAATCACTGCAGCTGCCTCATTAGCATTTAAAGTTACATACCCACATATCTGACACTAACATATTCTTCATATGCCTCTCGCTTCCATTAGAATCCCTGTGAGGAAGTGCATTGTGCATTAAAGATATGTTCAAGAGGTAAGAGGTCTGTTTAATACTTCCATGAACACATGGACATAGCACTCTGAAAAATTGCCAGAAGCCATGAGAGGAATTTTTTTAACACATGAGATAGGGAACCCAACAGTGTCATCACTTATACTTGCACATACAGCATTTACAAGATCATAACTTAAATGAATATTTCAGAAATGAACTGCAGCCATACCCTAAAACAAGACATTGACTGCATTAACAATGAAGGAGAAGTTTGCAATCATTACAATGCTGTTAATCTGTAAATTTAATTTGTGAGCTGACATAATTGAAGATGTTTCTCTTCTTGTATTTTATGTAGAATCACTTCAGATCTGGATTTGGCCTCTACTGTGATTTTCTGCCAGTCTAGGTGCTTCATTAAATCTACCTTTGTTGATAAATGAGTCACAGTGCTTAAATATTAATTATCTATTTTTATTTCTAATAAGCATGCCAGTCTCCTTATTCCACCAAGGAAGTTTAGAGCATTCCATTTTTATACTGTGTGCCTAAATTAGTCATGTTTAGAACAAAACAGTAAAATTCTGATACAACTGTCTTTGTGTTGCCTTCTTTCTTAGATCATGTCAAATACAGTTTAGGGTGTTTCCTTAATGTTGTGTTCATCTAGTAACATATAATTATATATTGTCCCCCTTTCAAAAACATGGAACATTATATTGCAATAAGATCAGCGTTGTCTAATAACTACTTTCTCAAATATTTCAAAAAGATGGCATTTAGAAAGGATTAGGTCCAACGAGTTACAACCCCTTTTGGGAAAGGGAATAAATGCATGTAATTGTTTAATACCATTACATCTAATAATTCAGTATCAACATGATTACAGCAAATTAGAGAATTAAAATCAACTGAAATTATACTTGAATTGAAGATTAAAACTTTAGAGAGAGAATACAAGAATCATGATGCAAATCTAGACTTACAACAGGTGCTCACTAACAGGTTGCAAATCTGATATAATTGAAATGATTCAGTAGCATAATTTCCAAGTCAGAATTAGTAGTGAAAGCACAGCCTTGAGAAAATTATGAATTAGTATGAGCAGATCACTACAAATGCACTCAGACATAAAATATCTGGGTAAAACATAGTATGATACTGTATAAAAAATGTTATGGCTTGTAGTTCTTCATGTTTGTTATTAAGACTTCTAACACTGATGTAATAAACTTTTATGAAGTTATCAGGCTTTTCACATTAATATTCTGAAATAGAAGCTGCTGTATATTTCCTAATCAACAGAGAAAGCATGCATAATTTGTCAAGTACAATATCTCCACCCTTATAACTTACACGTTTACATTACATACTGTCGCAAGTAAAATATCTCTGTCTGCCTGTCTCTCTCTATATATATTTTCCCATAAGATAGGTTTAACATGTGAGTGCATATCTCCAATCTTGAGGAATCTCCCCATATTTAAATGACCTAGTGAATAATGAATATGATCCTGTTGTAAGTTCATGCTGAAGTGGTCTCACCTCATTATTATTCTCTATGCTTTGTTTGGGTCCAGTCTGTATAGCTCTTTTTCAATATAATCCTATTTAATTTCAGTATCTGAATTTACTTGGATGTTACTAGGACAATTTATCACCTTCTTAATGAAGCCAAAGTGTTTTGCCTAATACTTTGTAAATACATTTATAATCTTTTGTGTTTAACAATAAATTCTAGAATCAACAATTTATTAAGTTGCACATGTTTACTCATCCCATATCTTATGTATCTATATAATGATTTCCTATTAAGCTAAATATCTTTACATAATTTTTCTTCAAAATTTTCTTGTTCTTTTCTCACAGTATGTTTAATTTGTCTGTTCAGCAAGTTTGGTTCAAGTTTAGTTCAGTTTTCAAAGTTATAGTTCAACCTCTTTTCCATTTCTTATATTTTTGTCTGGTCCCCTTCGAATGGTCATTTCACAATGTCGACATTCATATGGCTGAGACCATATGATCGATATTTGAAATGTCGACCATGGGGAACTGGCATTTCCCTACAGTGTGGAATGGAAAGATTTCCACTTCAGCACTGTAGTGCGATCTCAGAGTTGGTATATTTAAGTTCTGGGAGGTGTGGGTGGGTGCAGGGTGGCAAAGCCCCCCTGCTAGCATTGGTAAGGTAAGTTTAGTTTTGTTTTTTATGTTCTACTTGTATGGTCGGCATTTCAAATGTCAATCATATGGTCTCGGCAATATGAGTTTCAACACTGTGAAATGTCGACCATATCAAGTAGCCCCATTTTTGTCACGCACCTCAAGTATAGTGTTCTTATGTACATATATTCTCCTGACCTTGCGTGCCTGGATCCTGACATTAAACATTTTTTTTTTAATTGTTTTATATTCAGACAATCTCTCTTCAAAACTTGCTACATTCCTTCTGCAGTTTTACACTGAATATGTCATTCTAGTCAATTTTACATAGTGACTGCTGTGCTCCCATATAATGTGTTTTTAATCTTCTGGGCATTGGTTCAGATTTCATGTTGGCAGAATTATCAAGCAGCAAATTAACCTTTCATACCCTATAATCACCGGACATCAATGATGGTTAAACTTGACATAAAGTAACAGTCATTTCCTCAGGAACACAAATAATGGCCTTGATTCCAAAAGACTAGCTGATCACTTATACTGAGAGCAGGTGATTTGGAATGTGGTCCCTATAGTAAGCCTGTTTATAGATAGGACTTACACCGATGAAAGTCACTTACATTGAGAGCAGGTCATTCAGAATCGGGGCAAATTTACACTGAGCATAACTATTTTGGAATCTGACCCAATGTCTAATATGTTTTGTTATGTGGCAAGATTTTTTTACAATCTGATGCAACTGTTGCTCCTGAACATACATGGTAAATAATTTCTTTACAAGTGTTGTTGAATCAATATTATTCCAGTCTGTTTCAGGTAAATTTATGTTCCCAGCTAATATTATTTTTATGTTCTGTGTTTCATGCAAGAAATGTATGAATTCTTCTAGGTCATCAGCACTTGACTTTGGTGGTCTATACACTCCAACAATTGTTATATTTTCCAGAGATGACTTTGCTGTTACAGTTACACAATCTACAGTATTGATGTTATCACTGAACAAGTAATAATCACAGGTCTCATAATATTCTTTAACTTTTTGCATTTCTTTAACCCCTATCATAACACATCCACCTGACTTTTTGTTAGAGTGTTATATCAACCATCATATATATATATATATATATATATATATATATATATATATATAATATATATATATATATATAAATATATATATATATATATATATATATATATATGCTGCTATCTTAGAATTGTTACATTTCTCACCTGGCCAAAATCCTGTCTTAATGTTAATCGAATATTGAAATAGTTCTCCAGTTAGCTCCCACATTCCAAAGACTTGCAGTAGGTGGATTGGACAGGCTAAAATGGCCATAGGTGTGACTGTGCATGTGATTGTGTGGTGTGGAAGACGTAGTGTAAACCTTGGCTCTTGATGACTGTCACTTTTGAAGTGGCACCCCGACGCCATGTGCAGAAACTGGAAAAGGTGGTTGTGGATGGATGGATGGCTTTGCTAAAAAATTCTCTTCCCTAGTCTTGACAAGTGCATACCATCCTGTGCCCAAATTAGGCTCAGATGCTCTACACATTTCCATTGTTTTAAATGGGAAATTTTTTCATGTAGGTATTTACCCCCAAATCTTTTCATTCATGCTGACCCAACTCTCATTTCTATATATGATTTGAGCAAAGATATATCCTAACACCTGAATAAGATATGCTATATAGGAGGGCTGTAAGTTTCTTACTAACACTCATAGACTCCTTGCAGATGAGATCATTTGTACCAACATGAATAAAAACAGCTCCATATTATCTTACATTAAGTCATTCTAAGGTCTTTCTCACATCCTGTATTTTTGTTCCTGGCAAACATAATGCTCTATGATGTTGATTATCAGCTCTGCAAATCTAAGTATCAGTTCCTCTAATAACTGAATCTTCAATTAAAGTATACCAGTGAGTAAAAAGGTCACAAAGAAAAAGCAAGTGGTAAAAACATAAAAAGAAAAATCTAGCAAAGCTAGACTTTCAACTGTGTGATACCTTAAACCTCTTGTATAAAAGGGAATATGGGATATATGCAAACTACCCTTTAAGGATATCAGGTGTTTCAGCTAAATGGCAATTCTGAATGTCCATGACTTTCTTTTACTTTCACTTTTAAGTCTTTTTATGGACAGTTTCAGGCCAATAAAGCCAAACCCCTCTTTCTGTGGACATGCATGTTTGTACCTTCTTATGGCATCATCAGCACAGCATAAGAAGAATGTTTGGCTGACATTTGGAAACACAGGGTTGTATACCCAACTGATCCATAAACATTAGAGTATCTACAAAATATCTCAACTATCAAACTAAACCAATCAGTAAAAAGGCCACACAGAAAAAACAATTGGTAAAAAACACAAAAAGAAAAATCTAGCAAAGCTAAACTTTCAACTGTGTGATACCTTAAACCTCTTGTATAAGAAGCAATATGGGATATATGCAAATTACCCTTTAAGGATATCAGGTGTTTCAGCTAAACGGCAATTCTGAATATCCATGACTTTTTCTATTACTTTCACCTTTACCTATTTTTATGGACAATTCCAGGTCAATAAAGCCAAACCTCACTAACTGTGGGCATGCATGTTTCTGCCTTCTTATGGCATCATCAGCACAACATAAGCACAATTAAAGTATATAATTTCTGGCCAGATCTGAAAAATCTCTTTTGTAATTCAGTAATACCTGCTCTATCAGTTGTAACAAAAGAATGATGTTCATCACTATTAGCCATATATCTCTGTAGAATGAATGTTTTCACTATGAACAATGTTATCAAAGTCAAAAATTCAAAGTAAACTTTATTGCCATTCAGACTCCACAAGTGTAACTGAACGAAATTATGTTACTCCAGGCTCTATGTGCAAACATGTAACATACAGCAATTCGCATTACTACATTTAGACATTCCTACTACATAATATTTACTGTTTTAAATATCAACAGACATTTGCTAAGCTAAAGAGACATGATATCTATTGCACAGAATTCCACAGCTATTTCTTATTGCACAGGATTCTGTTGGCACTAGTCTAAGGAAACACGATATTTTTGCACAAAAATATCACAGCTGTTACTTATTGCACAGGATGCGATATTGCACAGAAATAAGATTATACTCTGTTAGATTAATTGCACAGTGTATCTAAGACCTTTTAAGGTTACTGCATGCAAATATGCTTCTCACTCATCGTGCAAGTCATGAATAGATGGTAGAGTGGTCCTAGTAATCCTTTCTGCTGTTTTCACCACTCCTTGGAGGGACTTTCTATCTGTGGTGGAGCAGTTGCCATACCAAGCTGTAAAACTTTTTTGTCAAGATGCACTTGATTGTACCCCTGTAGAAGGTCATGAGAACAGGGGATAGTAGATTTATTTTTCTCAACCTTCACAGAAAGTGTAGGCATGCTGTGCTTTCTTGACAATGGTGTTTGTGTTCACAGATCAAGACAAGTCTTCCAAGATTTCCACTCCAAGAAACTTGATGCTTTTTACCCTCTCTACTGTTTCCCTATTGATTGTGAGAGGGCAATGTTTGTTTTAGTTTCTTCTGAAATCCTTGATTATCTCCTTGGTCGTATTCACATTGAGTGCCTCCTTGGTCTTATTCACATTGAGTGCCAGATTGTTGTTACCACACCAAGTTATCAGTTGTCTTACCTCCGGTCTATAGGCTGTTTCCTTCTCATAGGTTGGTACTAGGCTATTGGCCCTAGGGCTTATACAAGCTTAGCCATAAAAGTTCCCTGGATATTTCTTCCTACAATATTTACTTCCCTGGACCCCTATCTAGCAGGGCGACTGACATGATCCCCGGGGTGAATTTCCAATCTCCCATCCACTCATCAGGGTTCCTTTTCAAGAGGCCCAAGCAGGCGCTCTGCTTGACATGTATGGGCAGTCTATTCCAGAGTATGAGGAGTCTCTGGGTCAGGAACCTATCCCTCCAGCATGTTTTGTTCATTGTGATGACAAGGTATAGATCCCTGGAGCATGTGGCTCTGAGAGATTGGGATTTCTTTAAGTGGAGCATGTCCAGCAGCTCAGGGCTTGATATGGCCTTGTATGTTAAGCAGAGATCACTTCTGAGTAGACGATATTCCACAGAGTATAGCTGGAGTTTTTTTAGATGGTCAGCATATGACATCTGCTTTAGGCCTGTGATTCTTTTAGTGAGGTATTTCTGCGGCCTTTCTGTTGCAGATGTCTTGTGAGGTACATACCAAATGGGGCGTTATACTCTATAATGGGTCTAATGAGGGATGAGTACAGTGCGACAATGACCTCCTTTTTCCTGGTTGAAAAGCCCTAAGTGATGAGGTGTGCCACATAGAAGGATTTCCTGACTGTTGTGGCAATGTGGTTATCGAAGGTGAGACCACTGTCCACCTGTATCCCTAAGTCTCTCATCACACTTTCAGTGTTTAGTGTACTGCCACCTATGTGGTAATTCAGGGGTACATCGTTTTTCCCAAAGGGGATAACTATACATTTCTTGGCATTAAGCTTAAGCCCATGGCTCTGGCACCAAGCATCTGTTTCTGTAAGGCCCTTTTGTAGAATATCCACATAATTTGGGGATTCAATAATGGCTCCCAGTTTGCAGTTATCTGCAAACTTTGTTAGCCAGAGTGCTTTAATGTTGGCCTGTACTTCAGAGAAGTAGATGCCAAACAGGAGTGGTCCCAGGACTGAACCCTGAGGTACTCCACTTGTCACTTATCTGGAGGTGGATTTGTAGTCGGCTACTTTTACAGCCTGGGTTCTGTCAGTAAGCCAGTTGGCAACCCATCGAGTGACATAGGGCTTTATGCCCAGTTTAGTAAGTTTATCTATGATTCCAGAGTGGGGGGTGGTGATGAAGGCCTTGGTGAGGTCCAGATAGGCTGTGTGGACCACCTTAACCTTGTCCACAGCTCTGGAGACTGATTTGAAGAAGTCAATCAGGTTCAGGAGACAAGATTGGCCCTTCACGAACCCAAACTGTGTGGGGTCCAGTGTTTGAAGGTTGCCAATGTCTTTGTTTATAAGTTCCATGATAATGTGGTCCATGCCCTTACGGATCAGGCTCGTCAGACTGATGGGACGGTAGTTCTCGGGATCCAAGGTGGATCCCCCCCTTGTGGAGTGACATAACTGTAGCTGTGCACCACTCAGTGGGCATGAAGCCTGAGGTGAGGCTGTGATTAAACATGACACTTAGGTGAGGTGCCAGTTCATTTTGTAGTTCATGTAGTACACAGCCCGGGATGTCATCTGGTCCCATGGATGCTGTATTCTTAGATTTGGAGAGTGCAGTTTTTACTTGTGGGGCCATGATTACCGGAATTTGGCAATCTTTTGGTATTGAGATGGGCCCTTTAGGGGGTGAGAGAGGGTGAAGTTGGCACTAAATCTATCTGCCAGGATATTGGCAATATCCTTGGGATCAGTATATTTAATGCCATTCTGTTGTAGCTCAGAGCAGATCTGGGCATTGCCATTTAGATTCTTGACATAACTATAGAATGCCTTGTGGTTGTCTTTGGAATCTTTGGTAATTTTATTTTCGTAACTAGCTTTTAAGGAGTTTATGAGGGTTTTCAGCTTCTTACTGAGGCTGGTACAGGAGTTTTTTTGCATCCTGGGATTTTCCTCTTTTCTGCAACAGTTTCTTCCTTCTGTTGTATAGTTTGTTTATGGCAAAGGACCACCAGATTGGCTTCCTTTTTTTGGAGGAGAGCATCTTGATTCTATTTGGGATGGCATGCTTCATGCAGGAATGGATGTGCTCACACAGTGCCTTTTTGAAGGATTCTGCAGTTGAACTTTCAGATGCCATCTGCATGGGTGTCATGAAGTTTGTCACATCTGACTTGAGTAACATGAAGTTGGCTTTGGACAAGTTTTTTTACAGAGGTTCCTTACTGGGGGGTGGGGGTGGGATGTGGATGTCAAGGGTGATTTGCTTATAGTCAGACCTGACCAATGAGGGGGTGACCACTGGTGTGGAACATCTATCTCCCATGTTGGTAATGACTAGGTTTAGGATATTGGAGCCCCTGGTGGGACAATGGATTAGTTGATCCAGGGCATTGGAATTTATGAATTCCAAGAACCGTTGGGAAAAGGTGTTGGTACCCAAGTAGTTTTCCCAGTTAATGGCAGGGTAGTTCAAATCACCCAGTATTAGGGTGTTTGGTTGTATATTAATATTTTCCAATATGTTTAGAAAGGTATAATGATAATCTTGGGGCATGGTGGGGTATCTGTAGCAAGCTACAATTTGGATTACAGTCTTACCTAGTGTTAGTTGCAGCTGGAGAATTTCAGATGCATTGTGTTGGGCAACTAGCCTGGATGTATGAATATCCTTGGTGAATATGGACACTCATCCACCGTTAGTGTTTTGGTCTTGGCTTGGTGGCCAAAAAGTGTGGTAAGAGTTGTAGCCTGGTATTGCAGGGGTGCTCTCTGCAGCCTTGAACCAGGTCTCAGTTACTGCACAGATATCGATGTTCTCCATTTTTAGGGGTGCCTCAAGAGAGCGCATTTTGAGGTTTAGACTTCTAGCATTGAGTAGCATTACCTTCAGATTTTGCATGTTTGTTTCTGTTACATTGGTGGTTTTGTCCTTTGAACCTTACCTAAAAAAGGCATTATGGGGGTGGCAAGAGCTTTAGCCAGTAACCTGAATCCCAGGGGTGACAGGTGCAGACCATCTCTGGCAAAGCATTGTGGTTTGTCAGTCATGTCTTCCCAAGCAGACAGATACTGGATCCCCTTTGAATGACACTAGAAGCTTAGCCAATTGTTGAAGTGAATCATTTTGTCTTTATACTGTGGTATCATTCTGGGCAAAGGCAGGATGCTACTCAGGGCTAGGGTCATACTTGCTCGGGTCACATGATCTGAGAGCTCTTCCATGTCTCTTTCCATGTAATCCAGGGAGGTACATCTCAAGTCATTCACTCCAATATGGACAATGACAGAGTCGTATTTGTACTTGTTGTGGAGTGACTTGAGTGCATGCATTGCGTTATGTGGCGGATCCTGACACCCAACAGGCAGCTGACTGTAATTTTCTCCTTGTTCAGCCTGGTGAGTGGGACATCAGTGTGCCTGACTATAGAGTCACCTATGACTAAAGTGTTGGGTACAGTGTCTTGCCTTAGGGGCTGTTGTTGGGTGGCACACTGGTGTTGTGAGGTATGTGTCACTTTGGTTGTGACTGGTGTTTGTTTGCATTTCAGCTTCAGAAGTCCTTGTTGCTTGGGCAGGTTAATGTTAAGGGCCTCCGCATATGTGAATTTAGTGTTGCTATATGTGGGTGTTGATGGTGCGGGTTTTGAACGGCTATGTGTTGCTTGAGTTGTAGTGAAGGTGTTAACCTTCTCCTCTTGACTGTCTAGAACAATCTTGGCTGGACAGAGCTTTGCTTCCAGTTTGGCTATGTAAGTGCATCTCTCGCAGGTTGTAGTCTTAGGTGGTAGGAGGAGAGGGTTGTCTGTGTACATGAGGCAGTTGCCGTATTGACCCAGTATGCCCAGATTCACCAGGTGGACAGGGGAAATCACTGGAAGCTGACCCTTGAAAATGCCTATTTAGATGTTTTTTTTGTAAAGTATAAGAGCTGTTTTCCCTTACCTTTGCAAGGTACTTTGCAATTATAGGCTGTTTAGTGCCTACGATTAATTTCTCCTTATTGACAAGGAGAGTTGAGTGCTTGTATCAGTTTCAGGCTTACTAGTGCTTTCCAGCAGGTTCTAGAGCAAGTGCTAGTCACAGGGGTTCAGATTTTAGTGCTACTACTGAGAAACCAGCTAGTTCTAAGGGAACATTTGAAGAGCAGACTTTCTGGCACCTAGAATAGTTTAACCATAGCCCCGCGGTGCTGCACGAAGCGAAAAATGCACAAACACATGCTTTTTTAAGCCAGAAAGTAGAAAGGGATAGAAATCAACCCAAAAAGGCTAATAAAATTACAATTTCAGAACTGGAAACCACTCCTCTAGTGTTAGATAGGCAGTACAATGCTTACCACTCCCACTGGAAAGCAGTAGGACTTCCCTCTACCACAGCAAGGTCTGGAAAGCTCTAAACACATAAAATAAAGTCCTGAGACAAACAAAGCCTGGGATCTGGACTATACTGGCTAGGAAAGGTGGGAAAGGAGCAAGCAAGATAGTTATTTATTTATTTTTTTGTTAAAACAGGCTAAACAATGCAATAATACAGTAAATAAACACAGAAAAGGCTAACACACTTGAGTGTGTAGTCCTAAACAGTAAATGCAATTAAAAGTCTACAAAATTAGCAATTTAAAACTTTTTAAATGAAGCAAGGCAAGTGCACAACTGAAAAATTATTTAATAAGCAGTAATACAGTAGAATAAGTAGCTAGTCTACATATACAGAGAAGTCTATATATACAGAAAAGCAGCTAAAACACACAAACAATTCAGATGCAGTGCAACCTAGAGCACTTGAGTTGTTGCAATATTAAGGCAAATACAGTTTTAATAAATGCACTAAAATATACTCTATATTTCCAAAATATTTGAGAAGCACAGTCAGAACACAAGGAGATTCAGGCAATTTGTTTTTGGAATGACCCAGCTGCCTTTACACTTACATCTGTGTGGAGGTGGTGTGACTATAATGGTAATCCTCTCCGTATCATATTTAGCAGGAACCACTATTTCCAAGTCAAACTGAAAACAACATCTATATCTATATCTATATCTATATCTATATCTATATCTATATCTATATCTATATCTGTATCCATCTATATATTATATTATATTATATTATATTATATTATATTATATTATGTTATATTATATTATATTATATTATATCATACAGTGTAAGAAATAAGAACAATTTTGGCAAGATTTGAAAACTGGTAAATAAATAAATAAACTTAGCATCAGTTAGTCAACCTCACTGAACCAGGTGCAATTTATTTTCTTGCACAAGACTAACTGTTTTTTGTTTTTTTTAAGAATGATGTTGTTTAGCTCAAGCTTAACAAAAAAAAAGATTTTTCGCATACATCTAGAGAAATATCCAGCTTGTTTAATTATATGGTAGGATTGTTTCTAAGAGCATAGAAGGATGCATGTACAATGAGTGTATTAGCCAGAGATGGGCAGTACTTATCTTCAAGATGTTTAAAAGTAACAGTATTAACAATTTAGGTGGACCATGCTGTGACTGTTAAGTATTTTTAAGAAAGTAAAATTAGCCTTGTTATTGACTACATGATGTTTCTAGTAATGTGCTTATATATTACCTAATGGTTATAGTGTGTGTGTGTGTGTGTGTGTGTGTGTGTGTGTGTGTGTGTGTGTGTGTGTTTTTGTGTGTGTGTGTGTGTGTGTGTGTGTGTGTATCTATATGTGTGGGTGGGTATATATACATATATATATATATATATATATATATATATATATATATATATATATATATATATATATACATACATATTTATCTCTCTCTCTCTCTCTATATATATATATATATATATATATATATATATACCATATTTCCACGAAAATAAGACCAGGTCTTATGTTATTTCTCCTGGCGAAATGTGCATTTGGGCTTACTATCAGGGGATGCTTTATTTACCCGCACCGTACAACAATCTACCTTTATTCAGTTATTCATGTACAAACATTGACATTAATTAATGAACACAAATCGACATTTATTCATGTACACAAATTGACATTTATTTTGTACTTTTCTATTACTGGAGAACAATTCTAATAATGGGTTGGCAGCTGTGTGTGAATTCTACATAAACAGTACAACAAACATTTCAAGTCCAGAATATCTGCACCTTGGCTTTCACAGTTATTTAAATACAGTCATGTCATCTTCTTCTGGGACATTGTCATAAGTGTCCAACCCCCAAATTTTGGCCTGAATTTCTTGCGA
The DNA here is from genome assembly GCF_019279795.1 of Protopterus annectens. NCBI lineage: Eukaryota > Metazoa > Chordata > Ceratodontiformes > Protopteridae > Protopterus > Protopterus annectens. The sequence continues at coordinate 1,005,178,853 of NC_056741.1, read as the reverse complement.
CTCCATTTCCTGTAACACCATTAGCCCCAGTCCTTCATGCCTAGCAATTGAGCTCTCCTTAAATGAGCACTGCTTGTCCAAGTAGCCTGCTTGTAGTGCATTGGCAACACAGCTGTCAGTGATTTTATCCCATTAATTTTTCACCCAAGTCACGACCTCTTGCTGGCTAGGCTTCACAAGGTTTCCATGGGGATTTCTCTCCATTCTATTTTCAATGTAGTCATTGAGTTCCATGTGCAAATGGTCCTTGAATGGCTTATTTATTGCAATATCAAGAGTCTGGAGATAGGCAGTCATTGTTTGATCTATTCTCCTCTGTGCTATGAATTTCTTCATTTCTTTAGCGTGGTGAGTGCTGGCTGAATCCCAGACTAGCAGACCTATTTCGCCACCTCGCAAAACAAGTGGCAGCATTACATCGACCCACTTCCTTATAACTGCTTATGTGCACCAGGCTTTTTCGGTTTCTAGAATGTAAATGCCTGAAACACATTCAATCTTATTTTTCTTGCCCTTACTAATGATTAGAGGTGGGGTTTTCTTTCCATCTAAATGAATTGCCAAAATACAGGTAACACATACACTCTCGTAACCAGTGGAGGGAATGTAGATTGACGAGGCACCCCTCTGATCAATTGTTGTTTGAGATCCTTGGCCCATAAACACTGCAGTTTCATCTATAGCAATCATGTTTGAGAGCTGGCATTTAGAAAAGTCAATGCCATCAACAAAGGACTTGAACACAAGTGCACATTTAATATCTTCAGTATCTTCCACCTTGAACAGTGTTGTTGATCTTCTTAGAGACAGTTCATATCGCTGAAGGAAGCCATCGAGCCAATGTTGTGATGCTCTGAATTCTTCTGTGGATATTTCTAACTGTGGTGCTATTGCAAGGGCAAATGCTTGAATATCAGCCCTGTGCACAACCAAAGCCTTTGCTCTCCTGTTAGCAATCCACTCACAGATGATGCCTTCAAGCTCAGGAAATAATGGTTGCCGACCTGATCCACACTTACACTTCTTAGTGTTTCCCTCATTGGCCTGTTGACTGAGGTTAACGTACGCTGCTCACCATTTTCAGACCATTCAGAGATCTAACTTCTTCTATTTACAGAAAGCCATCAGGTTCTTTCCACAGGAGTCCTCCACGATTCCTTTCTTGTTCTCGATGGAATAGCTCTTTCTTTTTGCACTCATCTTGTCTGGGGCGGGGTTAATTAAGACTTACGTGACCGGAGAGGCAACACAAAATGGCACCAGTTATGAAGAGAAGACACTACCACAGCTGCTCATTACCATGAGCGCTTGCTTCCCACGCTTTGTCTGTACTTTGTGTGATCAAAGTACACCTGCGTGGGTTTATGGGCCAAGGATCTCAACCGTCAAGTGTGAGTGATGATTAGGTTACAGTAAGAATTGGAACTGGGGCTTATTTTTGGTGTAGGGCTTATATCATGAACACTCTGGAAAAACCATGCTAGGCCTTACTGTCTGGTTAGGTCTTATTTAGAAAGAAATATAGTAGTTATATATATATATATATATATATATATATATATATATATATACAGGCACACACACACACACACACACACACACACACACACACACACGCACACACACACACACACACACACACACACACACACACACACACACACACACACACGTCATTGTTAGTATGTTGCTTTAGTGGTTTTCTTTTCAATACTCTAAAATGAGTAATAACATTGCAAACATAGACACATCCTTACTAAAGTAACTGTATTCATGAGTATGTTCTCTGCTAATATAGTCACAGACTCTTTAATAACTAATTTTATATAGTCTAAATTTAAATTATAACAGTTTGGACAATATGTTATTTATTCCCCTATCTTTATTTTACATTGGAGAAATGTCACTGCACTACTGTACCAATTTATTATGCACTCCAGACAGCCCAGATTAAGAATTATATATTCAATTATTTGGTGTTTTCCATAGCTAGGTGTTGCAATTCATATTCAACATTAGGACTTTAAAATATTTATTTATTATTTATTTATTTTACATTTGTTAACCGGGAGAGTCCGACTGGATACATGTCCATTTTCCGCGGAGGCCCGGGGAGAAAAGCTCCAAGTACATAACAGACATATGAACATTGTTAATGCAAAAAAAAGGAAGATAGTTGAGTTCTACATACAATATAAAGATACATCACATCTTGGGAAAAAAAAAACAACAGCAGCATATAAAAAAAAAATCACTGTCCCATTGTCTTGGAATCCGTCTTACTATTCTTAATATAGATCCAATATAGTGTTAAGGAACAATTAACATTAAATCAGTTGCTTAGTTTACCAAATATAAGGAACTGAATCAAAATCTAGTTGAAACACTTTCCCTTGTCAAGCCTTTGTGTTCTGTTTGCTCCAGATTTTTTTAACCATACATAATATTCTAATGTGACGATAAGGAATACAAATACATTTTTACAAATTTTCAAACATCAGTATCAGAAGGCAGGCATCAACAAATTATTTATTACTACTGTATATATATATATATATATATATATATATATATATATATATATATATGGTTCTACCTGAGTTCGTCGACATACCACATAATCGACATTTACTTACCCGACACGAGAACACTGACAATCCACATCACCGACAGCTGACATAACCGACTCTGGCATGACATCCATGTGCTAATAGCGCCTCTCGCTCCTACCATGTTCCAGGTAATGTAAATAGTTGTCTGTCATCAGCATAAATCATACAGTATACTCACAGGAAAATAACACTATGCTGATGACAGACAACTATTTACATTACCTGGAACATGGTAGGAGTGAGAGGCGCTATTAGCACATGGATGTCGGCGTGATCGGTTATGTCAGCTGTCGGTGTTCTCGTGTCGGGTAAGTAAATGTCGATTATGTGGTATGTCGACGAACTCAGGTAGACACGTATATATATATTTATAGATGTAAATCAAACACTGTAGCAGAAAGTAAAGAAACAGATAAAGCTTTTATGATAAAGGATTTATTTTATGTATTTATCTCTTTAATAAAAGAGTGGGGGGGCTGATACAGAGACACCCATTCTAGCTATGTCCCAGTTCTATTGAGCAGATTGACATGCATTTTCAGATTATAATTTAAATAGACACTAAAAATGACAGACAGAAGACAGCACAGTGGTATGTACATTAATTGAATATATGCTTTTGTCATATATTCCAATCCAACACCAAAATAAAAACAGCTTACTTACAAAAATAGGGAAAAAACGATCATGAAATGCTGTGAAATATGCAATAAAATGGCAGACTTTCAACCTGTGGAAAAAAAGATAATAAAGCCAGTTATTGCATTAAAGTGAAATATGATAGAATAAATTGGAAGGTCTAAATATGAACTTACTTTTTAAGGTAACGTTATTGTTCTGCTGTGAATACTGTTTGTAGCTAATTCTCTAAAAACAGTTATCATGACAAATCTGATAAAGCAGGAAAAATTGGATATGATAAACACTACAAAAAAAAGACTGCTCTGAAAATGACATCTCAGGTGTATATTCTATAGTACATTTAATGTAGAATTATTATGCTTAACCACATAAATACAATTCTGTTTATTTTTTCAGTATCTTTAATATAAGCATCTGCTTTTGCACTGGATATTAGCTCCATGGAAGTGAAGGATCTGGGGACTGGGGCAATCTAATGTTAATAATCTAACTGCAGTTCTAGCAAAGAGACTGACAGTACACTGATTAAGTGTTAATTATACCTTATCAATGTTGTAGAAACCCTTGTTAAGAGAAGCAAAATAATTTAATTGCTCCTAAGAAAGTCTACAAAAGGAAATTCCAGCAAATTAAATGACTGTGTAAGCAGTTTAAACCAAGATAAAGTATTTATCACTATTTCACATATCCATTCATTTTGTTTTTAAGGACCTTTTAGATTCCTGACAATTTGTTAGTTGTAAAAAAGTCCCTGAAACCTTATGTTAACTGCATTGCTATCTTCTGATGACTTTATTTATTATATGAACTGAGTCATTTCAGTAAGTTTAACAATTTGCATAAAACACCTACACAGTCTTGATGAACTTCAGTAGCAACTTGGAAGTATAAATGTAGTGCGCAGGTAGACTTATTTGTCTGGGAACACCTGCCAGAGAGTGAGTAGATTTAGGATGTAGCTAGTGAGTGTCCTAAATTAGTAAAGTGAGGGAGGTGGAGTAGTTATAGGAAGTTGCAGTACAGGACTGACTAGTGAGGTAGCCAGGGAAAAAACGGAAGGTGAGGCAACTATTATATGAAATCAGTGCACAAGGCCATCATCCTTATTGGCACTGATGTTCTTTGCTTACTCTGCAGCTATTGTCAGCACCCAAACAAGCAGAAGAAGGATTTGAGTCAAATACCAGGTTACAGAATAAAGGTAAATGTGGATAATTTCCTGATGAAGTAGATTAATAATGGATGGGATTTTAATTTAATAGCACTTAGTTAAGTATATTTATATATACATATATATATATATATATATATATATATATATATATATATATATATATATATATAATTATCTCTCTCTCTTTCTCTCTCTCTACATATATATATATATATATATATATATATATATATATATATATATATATATATATATATATATAGAGTTTCACTTTATAATCTCGAAATACTAAAATATCAAATTTTAGTATTTCGAGGCTATAAAGTCAAAAGTGCAGTTATGCGAAACTGCATAATATCGAATGCAGAAATATTGAATCTGCTGTTGTGTTGTCGCATTCGTGATGTGCTGTGCGGTTTGTGGATTTAGCCGGAGATTCAGGTAAGTGGTGTTCTTGTAAGGGTATTGGGTAGGGATTTTAGTGTGTGTATGTGTAGTGCTGAGTTTCATGTGTTTGTGCGTTTAGTGCAACCTCGGAGTTCCTATATATAATAATGGGGGTGTGGGGGGCGCAGGGTCGCTTGCCCTCCTGCTTATAGGTAGGGTAGGTGTGTTTGTTTGTTATGTTGTGTTTGTGTCTGTTGCTTTATTTGTTGTAGTGTAGTTAGGTAGTTGTATGTGTGCTTGTTTGTGTGGTGGTGTGTGTATGTGTATGATCGCGATTTTGAATTTCGCCGTTGTTGGTTTTCGTTTTTTTTAATTTTCAGCTTTATAGTCTCAAGATGCTAAAATTCGGTATTTCAGTATTTCGAGATTATAAAGTGAGTCCATATATATATATATATATATATATATATATATATATATATATATATATATATACATATATATCTCAGGAGAGACTGGGGCAGAGGTTAAGGAGCTAGGAGTAAAGTTTTGGTAAAAGCAGATGATATGGGTATAACAATTTAAAAATAATAAATATCACTTTATTAATGAAACAAAACCTTAATGATAATTTACTATGACTAGATCATAAATACAGAATTATTGGGAGAGGCCTAGCTATGAGTAGTCAGGGTTAAGTGGAGAGAATTCATTTTCTTACCTGTCTCAACGCCTTAGGTCCATGTAGCTATTCCACAGCGAATGATGCATGACTGAAAGCAATCAGGGTGGAAGGTCCCATGCATTCACCTTGTGGTAATTTCAGGTTAGATGAAGGGAGTTATTGGCTTTATGTAACTTTATTGGCATTGCAGGGCTTTTCATGTTATTTTGGCTCAATGCAGCTCACCTGGGTACAAGTTTGGGGAGATGAGCAGGGCAGACCAGCTTGTGGCTCCATCTGGGAATGTTAATAAAATCCTGATTGCTGCATGTTGAGTTATGCTAGGAGGGTACATTTAGTAAAAAAGAAAAATAAAGAAAAGAAAGTAAGAGAGAAAAGAAGCACTAACAAGATGATGTAAGGGAGATGGAATACCTCCATATGGAGGGAAGGATCCTTTGGAGGAAGTTTCTTGGTCTTGCAGCATCTGAGACTGGTAAGGACTCCTCATGATTACTATTAGGTAAGTCAGCTCTCTTGATGGGTGGGCTTTAGGGCATTAAGGATGTTGCAGATTTGCTGTGATATGCTTGGAGGAGGAATTTCTGGCAAATGGGATCAGCTGATACAAACATACTAGATACAGCAGGGAAACATGAATTTATGTTAATAATGGGTGACCTGAATGTACATATCATGACAGACAGAACAGGACATGAGGACTGCCTAGGTCCACATGGGTGAGGCAAAAGGAATAAAGAAGGAGAGGCCATTCTAGACTTCCATCTAGGAGATGGCTTGATGGTGTCTGACCCATATTTCAGTTAGAGTGTGTGTCACAACATCACATTTAAGAGTGGCTTTCATGCAGGTAGACTTCCTCCTGGTAAGGAAAGGGCACTAGGGGTAGAATCAGAGATTGCAAAGTCATCCCAAGTGAAAGAGCCAGCCCACATTATAAACCACTGATTGCCACAGATTACTGCCTGTTTGGTATGTGCAGCAGTCATGAACAGTGGCAACTAGGAAAGTTTGTAGCACAGCTGGGAGGGTTGTCTGTCTTGGAAATGTCTTTGTCTGACAGATTTGTGGCTAGGTATTTAGTATACAAGTGGGAGATGGTGAAACAATTAGAATGATGATCTAGCTGCAGAGTGCTAAAGTTAGGTTTTGGGCATAAGATATGATATTAAGCATGGTTAGATCTTGAGAAGGATAAAAGGTTGGGATAGAGTCTGCTGCGTGACAGCAGATAATAATCTTCCCTTAAGTAGGTAGTTTCAACAGGCATTGCTTTAGGTTAGCCCAGGCTGAACCTCAAATTGTCAGTATTAATTAGTGCACTACACTTAACAATAAATATAAATAAAATGAAAAGGAAATATCTGTGACTCATCAGTTGGTTATAAAAAGTATGTTTTGTGGTCCATGCTATCTGTCATTGTGATAAGGAGATACTTGAAGATTTGGTTTGGTTTGGTAGATCTAAAGTGGACAGGGCTACCAAAAACAGCAGGTGGTCTTGTGAAGGCATGTTGTAACAAGTAGAATGGATGGTAGTATGGAAGAACTTGCTACCATTTGTAAAGATGGATTTAGCTTTTCAGTGGAGGGAATTGTAGACCATTTACAGCTGGACACTTTGTTGTCAAGCTTAGGAAGGCCTTGAAGTATCAAGGAATTTTGGGGGGGGGTATTCAGCCCATTCGTTTAGGATGCATAGAGCTTCATGTATAGCTTTAGAGGTTAAACAAACTGAGGTCATAAAGAAAGTAAGCAAATGATGTTTGTATTTTATAAAATAGAAGGGCTGGGGAAATTGTTTGGGTTATTACGTCCAGTGAGTTACTTCTATTTTCTTTTAGATCCAGGAAGAAAGTTCTCAGTTTGGGCAACTCATTTGCATTCTGGACAGTGAAGCAAACATCAGTGAGACCACGATGATCGATCTTGGGTATTGATCCAGCACTACGAGAAGTTTGTTGGCATGGGTGCAGAGAAATATTCTACAGGACTGTGGAATAAACAGTAGCTTTAGTAATGGGAGGGCTCCATCTGAAAAGGGTTACAGCAGAATTTATTTAGGTCATCAAGTAACTGAATAAGGTTTGCTTTTAAGAATTCCCTAAATGCAGAGTTATTTATGGAGCAAGTAAAACCAGTTTTAAAAGAAAAGGTCACTAATTTATGATCTAATTTAACAAGTCAGGATGATACATTTACAGATGTACAAGAAGTGGCCATATTTGTGAGAACTAGATCGAAGATATTGGGGCCTCAAGTAGAGTGAATAACTATTTGTAAAAGAGATTTAGCATTTAAAGTGCCAAGCAAACACTGTGCATGCTGACCATTGGCAGTACAGGTCATTATTAAAAATAATCTTATTTCCTCTTATCATTACTGATTTATATCACTGATGTTAATGCTATCTCCCCCACAAAGGCTGTTCTGATAATGATAATGATATTGTACCACTCTTTCAATGAAAGAATATTTTGTGGAATCTGTCTGTGTCTTTGACACCGTATAGTCAATATTTATATACTTTTTTCCTCATACATATTCTTTTTTAGTAGTGTAGCCATATGGATATCTTGAAATCCCTTGAAAAATGTATACATTTTTGTCATGCAATCTAAACTCCTCCTTTCTTCTAGACTATCCATATAGTCATATCCGAGTCTTACTCGGAGGCTGCAGTTGAACGGTGTGACATCAGCATGCCATGAATATTCATGAGGGCACGCTGACTCAACAGTAACTCTGAGTTAGTAAACTGAGTAGGAAAGCAGGGAGCATGTCCGACTGCCGAGCAGTCTAAATGTGCACGCCCCTGCAAGGTTTTAAAAAGCATAATGTCAACACACAAGAGCGATTTCACTCAAATGTACTTGCACCCAACACCACACTCCCTGACACTGTAACCCCCATCACACTTATATAAAGTAAATAATTATATATATATTTTTAAATCCACGATATAGCTGCCCGTATTTGCGCATGTGTGCGTGGGTGTGCCCATTGCTTAGCTAGAGGTAGCAATTCTGACATGGAAGAGCATAAGAAAGAATGTTTATGCAAATCACACCAAAGTGCAATAGCATAATGGTAGAGCGTATTCACAAAGAGAAGGCATTCACAGTTCAAGTCCCACCACTCCCCTTCTTATTTATGTTTTAAATCAGTATTTGAAATAATACCAGACATATATGATTAAAATGTTATTAAAAGCAGTGACATGGCCAATGTATCAGTGAAAAAAATATATATTTTTAAAGGACCCAGATATATAATAGCCTGCTGTTAAGCAATGCTTTACACAGCTAAACACAGGTGCCCATAGTTTAATAGCGCTTTACCCAGCTAAAAAGAGGTGCCCATAGTTTAATAGCACTTTACCCAGCTAAACAGAGTTGCCCATAGTTTAATAGCGCTTTACCCAGCTAAACAGAGTTGCCCATAGTTTAATAGTGCTTTACCCAGCGCAATAGAGTTGCCCAAAGTTTAAAAGTGCTTTACTCAGCTAAACAGAGTTGCCCATAGTTTAATAGCACTTTACCCAGCGCAATAGAGTTGCCCAAAGTTTAAAAGCGCAACATAGAGCTAAGTTGCTAAAATGCAGCCACACCCCCTAGCCTGTCTAGACAGTATTAAAATAAAAGAATGACCAGGTTCGAACCCAGGACCCTGAGCATCATAAACAAAGTACAGAACCACTAAGCCATGACAACATAGGGGAAGCAGCCACTATTAACATTCATAAACTTACGAATGGTAGTTTAACCATTACTAAGCAGGTCTGCAGTCAGCCAAGAATTTTACAAAACGGCCAATCACAAAAAAGTGCAGGAAATGTGGCATATTTAAGCCCCATAGGTGGGAATACGCGACATAACTGATTGTAGCCCACATTTGCAGTCAGAATGGCAGGTGCTGGAGAGGGTTCATGCTTCCGAGCGCAACATTGGGGCATCGAGGAGTCCAAATACATGGTTTGGCTCCTTGTCCATCGTCATGAGTCAAGACTCCTGCAGGGCCAGTTCCAAGGGATGGAGTACAAGGCAGAGGCTTGGAACCGGTTAGCTCGTGACCTCACCAGTGCCACAGGTGTTCCTCGGACTGGTGAGCAGGTCCATCACCACCATGCAGACCTGAAGAGATGAAAGCAGGACCGCCTGAACCAGTGGATACAGGAGGCCCGTGGGATGCAGAATGCCCCACAACTGAATATGTAGCTATGGAATGCAGTATGTAAGAATTGATAATGGAGTATGTATAACAGATAGGTATGTCTCAATATCCCTTCATTTACTTTACAGCTGTAGGTGACCATGCTACGAATCAGCAAGCCTATGCTGATAGGCTGCTAAGGCTGCGCCACCAGGCAGGTTAGTAATTATTCTGCATGTATTGTTATATAAAATATGGGAGAGAGCATGAAAGAAAGTGCTGTAGTCCAATAAAACAGCCATAGAATTGCCTGAATAAGTCCTCTGCATGTACTGTCAGATAAAAACGTCAGAGAGGCAGAAAAAGAGTGTAGTAACCCATTTAGAAAGGTAACATATGTCTGGAATAATATCTCTGCAGGCACTGCCATATAACATAAGTGAGTGAGCCTGAACAAAGATTGTTCTAACCTATTAATAAAGGTACAATATGTCTTGAACATGTCTGCCAAAAACACCGTTAAAACAAATAAAGGAGTGAGCCTGTGGAAAAGTGTGCAATGTCATTAATAAAGGTCTAAAACCCAGAGTGTGTCTGTGTCACAGAGTCTGAAATGTTGTTGTACCCTTGCATTATACAAACAGTACTGTTTGAAAAATGTGCTGGCAACCCAGAGTTATGCAGTCCCATATAAAGTGGGTGATGGAAGTGCTAGTAGCTGTGAAACATATATACAGTCCACAATAGTCAGTCACCGGCTGGCATGAATAAGTAAACCTGGCACACGTGTAGCATGTAATTATTCACCAGAAATGTGAGTGTGTGTCAAGAAATGCAGGGTTCTGTACAAATCGAAGTGAAAATGTCACGTGAAAACATCCTAGATATGTAGATAAAGAAATATAAATGCAAACAAGAAATATGTAGCAATAACATCTGCATCCTGGACAGTTAGTATGTCAGATATAGGTCAGAAATATATTGAACTAGCCAAACCCATGACACAACTTAATGTATGGTGGCAAGTGTAATAATACAGGTAGGGGATATACACTTGCAGTCACTGGGAATGTAGTGTAGACTAAAAGGTCATTGTAAGATGTTAACTGAGGTTTTTTTCTACACCCTACCATATGTGCATAAACCATGCAATTCCACACCTCAGTGGGTATGTGTAATCTTAAATATTTGTTGGGACATATGTCCTATTGTTTTATAAATATTTGCATTGATGTTGATGCATGTGCCCTGTTCAAACACCAAGTTCATGGTGGCTTGTTGCTACCAAACATCCCTGCATGCTGTTGGAATATCCACTGTTGTTCAATATATGCATGTGTTATACTTGCTGTTCAACTGTTGGAACCTTGGTGTGTTGGGTTAATGAAAAAAACGACTCCTCCACTCCTTCACAACTCCAAATGTATAAATATACAAAATGAAGAACACCAATTGCTGTGCGTTTGAAATTTTTAATTCTGGTACCTCGGCCTTCGCCTTCTCCTGGAATACAACTATCATAGCAAACACCACCCATTTTTAAAGAACATTTAATTAAATTATTGATGCACCATCCCCTAATTATACAATTAGGCTTCCTTTATAACTGTATGAAAACACCTATCTAGCATTTTTTCCCCTCACTTCCATAAATATATGAACACATAAATGAATTTATTGAATTTATTACAAAAAATGTGTAATTTAATACATAAATACTATAATATAAACAGTACTTATGCTTTTTTTTCCTTTTTCTTCCACATTTCCGTTTTCCATAAAACCCTTACAAACATACATTGCTTCAAATTTTATTAACATATATTTCTTCAAAATTATTATTTTTATTTATTATTTCCGAGAGATATGTGGAATACCCACTAAGCCTCCATATTCATCCCATTGGGAAACAATGTTTTCAAATTGAAAATGAACATGTGTTGGGTTAATGGGAATATTACTGCATGCTGTTACAACTAATCTGGAATTCTGTTGTTTATGTTGTAATTAAACACATCTAATCACAGAACATATGGGAAGGCCGGTCCCAGCAGACCCACCTGTCCCTCCTCAGTTGGCGAGTGCACCTGGCACCAGCGGCTCTGGTGCCCAGCCCGGGCTCCCCTCCTCCGTTGGTCCTGTGCCACCTTCGGGTGGAAGCGCTGCAGGGAATGGGGCTCGTCCCCCCCCCGTGCAAGTGTGGGTGGAGGAGGGCCACCTGTCACCCTTGCTAGGGTCCGGGCTGTGGTGCGTAGGGAGATCCAGCGTTCAGTTGCTGATCCCCTACGCCAGCTCAAGGCAAGAGTGGCACATCTCTCAGGTGAGCCTGCCCATCCTACACAGCCCTCAGCACAGCCACCCTCGGGGCTGTGAAGGTGCAGTGGTGACTGCACATGGGTGGGGATCTCAGTTCCACTGTTACCATCTGTGGGCTCATGGGCTTGCGATTTCCAAACATCCTTCCCCGTCAATTGTGTTCACCCACCCCATGTGTCAAACTCCGCCCCTGTATGTGTCTTGTTTGTCTTGTCTGTTTATCTCCCCAACCTACCTCCCCAAATATGCCTACCTTCTCTACCTCACATTCTCTACCTCACATTCCATTCTCACCTGAAACAAAAAAATTAAAAAAAAGGACAATCTGTTCCCACAAAAAAATTATGCCCCATACATAGCTGCCTGATTCGCACACATGTCCGCTGGACATGTAAATTGATAATTCTAATTGGCAGTGCAACATATTTTGTTGTCCTCACCCCTCTCTCAAAGGTGGAAGGTTTCAAATTTCACACCAAATTTCAAACATATGCACAGCTGTTAGAATAACCACAGCAGACAAAGAATTCTTAGTGAAAAACCACAAACAGCAATCCAGCAACTCCGTAGTAGGAATTTATTTAGAACACCAGCTTTGAAATCTCTACAGTACAGGTACTCTGTTAAAGGCTTTTGGCCGAGGCACTTCTAATATGCACAGCTGTTGCTGGTAAAGAAATGGGCAGCTATGGACCTTCCCCTACACCCATCTTGCACATCCTGAACTGGTTTCCCTACTGTCTTTCCCTCTTTGTGCCCCCTTTTTCACCACTTTCATATCTCCCCATTTTCTTTTCTTTAAAATAAATTAGCGCGGGGGTTAGCGGGAGTAAGCACTTTTAAGCAGTAGTTAGTGGGGGTGCGCGAGTGTGAGCTTGTGTGCGCTTAGCTAAGCATTGCTAAGTGTCATGCAAATCCACGCAAACCCGCTTACAACTGCTTAAAAGTGCCTTAGTCACTTTGTATGACAAGGCCCTTGTACTGCTCAGCAGCAAAATAAAAAAACCTTGTCAGTCTTGAACCCGGGACCTTAGACTCACCAATCTGCATGAAGTACCACTACACCACAGCAGATATACAACAACTTGGTGCTGAAAGAATTATAACATGCATTACAATGAGTGAATGTAAAGGGAAAATAGAAAGCCATAGGAATACATTGCAATAACTACTGTTGTATGCCAGTTAATTCTCTAATTTGAAAAGAAAGTACATACTCCCATGTATCCAGTGTTAGCATTAGGAGGTGTGAGTAAACCTACACACTGAGAAGAGTGTACTGGAAGAAGCAACAGTCAGGTTTCAGTACAACATGCATTTCACTGGCTACAACCCAGCTTCAGATATGAGACATATACCAACCTTCTGACTGAGACAACAGTGTCCACAAAAAATAAGCATGGTCCCCACCTTGCAAAACTGAAAGGGCTACTCCTACCTAACCTATCATTTTATAGCAGTGTCCTGAAATCACAGTGAGAACTGCAATTAGCACACAGCAGGCTGCATGCAATTACTAAATGGTGGGCACCAACTGGTGCAGAGGCCATCACATGCACATGTGCAGATACCTAGAAAAGCAGCCTGTATCTGCTGTCCACACATGCAATAATATCATTGCAACAACTGGGAGAGAGAGAGAGTGAGAGAGAGAGAGTATGAGCGAGAGAGACAGACAGAGACAGACAGACACAAACAGGCAGAAGGAGACAGACGCTGAAAACCAACAGCAACAGACAGAGGAAACAAAACCAAAAAAAAAAAATAAATAAAAAATAAAAAATAAAAAAAAAACACCTACAACAGATGGAGGTGAGGAATACAAAGGTAAGGTATGTAACAGATATGTATTTGGTGACATCCGAACGACGTGCCTGAAGGGTACTCTACATACTGTGAATCATTCATATGTGGCCGCAGTCTGTATCTGTATCTACATGCACATTTGCATAGGGCAAGGGACATACTGCAACTGTTAGTGAAGGCTGGACATAAGTATGTTGTTGAAGGCTGCTATGTGCACATATGTATGTAGGTTGTAGTGTGTGGCATTGCAGAAAGCAAGCAGTGCCGGTATATGTCATGTGGTGTTAAACGCTGTGGGGCTGAGCTACAGGCAGTGAGGCCTACAACAGCTATATGGCCTGAGGACAGCAGAATGCATTCTGCACAACATTGTGCAATAGTATCACATAACCGTATGTCTCACAACTGTTGCATAATTGACATCCCCACCATGAAAGGTGGGCAGTATATGTGCCTATATGTGCAGCTATATGTACAGCAATGGATGTTTACATGTATGTGTATATATACATGTATATATACATATATATGTGTGTATATATAAATATATATATATATATATATATATATATATATATATATGGATATATTTAGATATATATGTATATATATGGATAAATATAGATATATATATAGATATATATGGATATATATAGATATATATAGATGTATATATGGATATATATGGATATATGTAGATATATATAGATATATATATATATATATATATATATATATATATATATATATATATATATACATATAGATATGTATGGATATCTATGGATATGTATAGATATGTATAGATATGGATAGATATGGATAGATATGTATATATGTATGTATATGTGTATGTATATATATATATATATATATATATATATATATATATATATATAGATATATATATATATAGATATATATATATATATATATATATAGAGAGAGAGAGAGAGAGTGAGGGAGACACTGGGTCATATGTACTGCAACAGGTGCCTGTTGTCCAAGGCATGGACTGAACACCAGTGTTGATACCGCAGTGCCATACCCCATTCCAAAACACCTTACACAGTAACTGCCACATAGGTGGTAGCCTGCCTAACACTGATAGTGTCAGAAGGGTACACGGGACACAGGTGGACAGTAGGCTCCCCTTTGATAATCACAGTGCCAAAGTAGTAATGTAATCTGTCTACATGGTACGTGTCATCACAAAAGGTGTGTCATCTAGGGAAATATAGGTCGGTGTTCCCCTCTACTCATCACAATGCCCCATGTGGTATGTACCTCACATGACAACTACAGCAAGTGGAAAGGCTACAGACATACCTAACAAAGAGTAATACTGCCCTCATACACTTGCTCTATGCGGACTGACTCACAAACCACAGCTACAGTGTGTTGCATATCGCCCACCCAGAGGTTACCACTGCCGGACATACAGAGGTATGTCACACCCATAGCAGTCGGCCATCCACCATGACAACACCTCACAATCCCTCTGGGCTACATGACCTAGGGCCCTAATCCTTGGCACCTCACTAAACAGCACATGCTGGAGGTACAAGTTCCTATCCACAAATATGCCATACTCTGGACTAAACCACCCAGCATGAACAAACAAGGCTCCTCATTAGCAGATGTCATACATACCCCTGATGATTGTTTTGGAGATAGGTAATATGCCCTGGGAGTCACCTCTGTGTATCCGGTTGACAGGAGCAAGTGAAATCACATTACATGTGTGTCAAAGGCCAGGTTAGCATATGGCTAGGCTGCTCTAGGCCATAGGGCAAATAGCGTATTACCTACCTATGACACAATGCACACACACATGTACTCAGTGCAATACCTGCTATGTGAGGTGGAATGAGTGTGACAGTGACTGTGTGCAAGGTTTGTAAAGGTGTGATAGCTTAGTGTGAGGTTGTGTCTGTCATGGTAGTTTGTGTCCTAGGTGTGAGGCTGAAGAAAGATGTGTCAGTTATTGGGATGCAGACATAGTAGGATGGCATATGTTGTGACATAGTTCCTTGTGTACGACTGTGGTGTCCCAATGTAGGCTGAAGCAATACATGTATGCTCAGTAAGTGGTACTGCTAGTGACTCCAGCTCACATATGAATTGTTGTACTACCTGAAGCTGTAGGCCTAAACGGCACAGTATGGTGTATGTTCACAGTCCTTAGTAACACTGTCTTGTGTGTTTCCTGTAGTCTGCACAGATTACATACCACAGGCATAGGTATCTTTAAGTAGGGGCACACAGTATTATAATATAAGGTACACAGGTAATGCTCATCTGTGTCGGCATACATCTGTGTGTTCTATGTATGTCTGATGTGTGTTTAATGATGCCTGTACCATGCCCACAATGACATGTGTGTTACAGGATATGTGTGTGTGTACCTAGCAACATGTATACTCTGTTACAGCAGTATGCCAGCTATATTAACAACCATGCACATATGTTAGGTAGGGGTATGGCATCAAAGACTAGGATGGTTTACCGGTAATACTGTAAATGTGCATGACATTCATTGCATTGCATAACATATTTCTTCATGCATTAGCTTGATATATACCCCCGGGGCGAGGTTGTGCATTGTATCCCAAACAGTGTGCCGACTACTGGTGTATACTGGTGTGTTATATGGAGTGTTGCAGGCACTGTCAACCAGTTGTGGGCTGAGCACTGATATGTGGTATTGAATGTGTGTATCCTCTGATAGACAGATAGATGCTATATATGGCAGTTAGGTGATATCTGTACTTCATAATGTTAAGTGTGCCATATGACATGCTCACACATATCGTTTAATTGTCTTCCAAGGTTATGGCTCATCAATGTAATCCATTGTTTATTCAGCTGCGGAGGATCAGGAATTTCTGAACAGCCTGGTGCAGCACTATAACCTGCTTTTTTCCAGGGCCAGCCAGCACCAGCATGACCGTACTGAACTGTGGCAAGACCTTGTTCGCCGGAAAAATGACATAGGCATGCATACCCGGACATATGAGCAGGTACACCATCACTGCAGTGATTTAATTAGACATGTCCAGCGGCAACAGCTTGCCACAGGTGGTGGGGCAGTCATACATCCCCCCCACCAGAGTGGAGGAGCTGCTCCTAAGTGTGGTGGCTCCTGGCCTTCAGCAGCAACAGCGTCACACATGTGTCATCATGGAGGCCTGAGCCACCCAGCAGGATGACATGGAGCGTGCAGGTAATATGCCCTAGCTGTAGACTACTGTTACCTGTATTGTTAGAATATGCATATGTGAGATGTGTACTGTGTGTTTAGCAGTTGTGCTGACTAACGTGTGCAATACTGATATTTGGAATAGTATCCATACACCTGTGACTGTTGACTGTTGTTCCACTGTCGTTTAGCACACTCACACTAGCAATGCCACAGTTGTGGTCACTGACACACTGTGTCATATTCTTCTAGGTCCCTCTGATGTAACAGCAGGGCAGACAATATATGCTGGTGAGTGTGTTAACACTTTAATATTGGTAATGAAATGTGCATGTCATAGGTGAGGTGTAGGCCATGTACACATAACACACCTACGCATAATGCATGCTGTGCATGTTTGCTGTGAGACATCAATCGTCTCAGTAAAGTCAGTAGCTGCCTCAATCACATGCAGTGCACAGTGCAACAGACACAATTGTGGCAACACTATACTGCACATTGGATATGCATAGTTGCTACAGCTGTACACAACAGAACACGTTTATCAAACGCAGTACACAAAAACATGCTACATTTGGCATTACCACACACCCGCTGTAAGGTCACACTTTAGTATCCCACATGTCATGCACACACACATGATGTACCTCAGGGGTAGAGGCCTATCATGGGGCTGTGCAACACTCTGCAACACATAACACAGTCATGTTAGGCAATGCTCCCTATTGGGCACCTCACACACCCATGTAAAAGGTGGCTGTGTAATTGTGAACATAGCCAAGGCACTGCAGTTCATGTACAGCATTCTAGATAGTGGTCTTGCACACATTAGTAGCTGTGAGTGACCACAAGATGCATGTTGATGATGGCACAGGGTACTACAACCCATCCAGTTACAGTGACCACAGTACTACTCATAGTAGTCATTGCTTTGCACCTCAGTGTTGTGTGTGTGCAAACATATGCACCTATACACAATATGCATTGCATGTTGTCTGTGTGTTTACATATGCCAGTATACACAATATACACAGCAGTCACCATCCACACAAAGTGTCACATATATGTCCTGAAATGCTAGTGGGTGTATAGGTCACTTGACACACATTGGGTACTTGTGGTGTTTAATGTTGCAGTTGTGTAGCATGCCATGCCATGTCTGGCACCCACATATCTGCAATATGTCCCACACTCACCATAACCACTGTACATTGGCCATGTCGAGCATTGGGATTCCTTCACGTCAACATGCACCGCACATCCCGTGTGTGTACATAGCATGCATGTGCTACACCTGTGTCCACTATTATCTGCTATGGACACAGACACTGCACTCAGACATGGATATCTATGTGTCACACAGATAACACATGCAGCCATGGCATGTATACTTGTGACTGATGGTGCACAGGGCATTGCAGATCTGATAATACCTGCACAGCAATGTTGTGTCCATGTACACATTGTGTTCCAGGGTGTAGCCAATCACTGAACAACTAAACAGTTGCATCAAAGCCATGTATACTGCCATTTAATAGGGGCATCTACACTTGCACTGCATGGTCATGTGCAAAACATATTCTGCATGCTGGCACGTGTGTGGTGACTGTCTACCTTGTGATACTGACACCCACCTTCACCCACTATGGAGTATGGGTTGGATTACTGGTATGTGTGTGTATGTGCTGTAGTGACGTGTGTATTAGTGTTCATGTGTGCATGTGTGCATGTGTTCATGTGCATGTGTTCATGTGTGCATGTGTTCATGTGTTCATGTGTGCATGTGTGCATGTGTGCATGTGTGCATGTGTTCATGTGTTCATGTGTGCATGTGCAGACCGTAAAGTGTGTTTCCTGTCTTCCTCTCACAGGTGCTGAGTTACGGATTGGCGAAAGCAGCAGGCAACCTGAAGCCGCTGCCACGAATAGTGGTGATGATGACACATGTATATTGGCACAGGAAGATTTGACAGGGTCTGTCGTTGGTCCGCCAATCGACAGTACACAGCATTCAACCCCATCTATGCGCACACTCATACTGTCAATACATCCCTCACCACCAATGGCCATAGGCGAGGGACAGCATACAGTTGGCATTGACAAGGAGAGCGTGGTACCCATGGCACTTGCATCCCCTCACAGCAGCCATAGCCATAGGGCTGGAATGGTACCACATAGGTGGAGGTCCAGGGGTTCTTGGGGGAGCACCACTGGTCGTATTGCCCCTGGCAGGTGTGCCCTCACAGGTCTTACGACGACCATTATGTTCTGGGCTGTAATGCAGGCTCAGGCATGTATGGAACGGTACACCTGGCAGGGACTTAGGGTGCAGAGAGCACATTACACCGCTATCAATGACAGCATCCGTGACCTTGCCGGTGCCATCCGGACTTACACCGAGGTCGTTGATAGACATTGGGGGGAGACATTAGATGCCCTCCACAACTTGTCTTCCATGAGCCAGGATGGTGCGAGATGGTTGCGACATCGACACGGATGCATGCCAGCAACAGCAACAGCTGGCAGTGGTCGCAGATGGCCCACAGTTCACAGCCACCCCTGTAGTGGCAGTACCAGCCCCAGCAATGCTGGGGCTGGCCTGTCCATTGACCGTCCCAGTAGACCACATACATGTGGCTCTGGCCAGTCCCAGCAGGGACAGGGGTCCAGTCATCATACCTCTGCATCTGATGACAGTACCTAATCAGGGTTGGTACCCGATACTGTCCGTAGCACCCCTGCCAGGCACAGGTACTGCGTCCATGGCCAGAGACAGTGATCTGTACAGCCTAACAGGTACAGTCTGTGGCTGTCCCACAAACTACCATATATGGCAGCCACATGGTGGAGCTGTGTGCATGCAGACACACACACATTAAGCAAACAGCTAGAGCTCACATACACACACACACGCATTACATCAACATTGGCCAATGCTGTACTGTTGTCCCTCACACACACACACACACACACACACACACACACACACACACACACACACACACACACAAATGTCGATTGGATGGGTCAATGTCAGGCTCTGGCAAACAACACAATGCCCTGTGCATATGATGATACCTGTGTCACCTCCTGTCATCTGCATCATTGATGGAGGGACAGGCTAACATGGTGCTGATGCACAGGATGACACTATAGCAGTGTAGCAATAATGGCAAGTTGTCAACAAGGAAGTGTAACGACATCCTTGTAGGTATATCTGAGCAGACATTATGCATCAAAGCTCTGATTGTCAATGTAGCATTGTTTACACTACTGTTAGGTCTGAGTATGTATTGTCCACCCATGTGCCACTTGGCTGAACTGTAATGTGTTGCCAGCATGTGTTAGTGAGTGGACAGTACGTGTGTGATGTGTGCAGTACAGATTAGCAAGTGCACATCTGTGAACATGGTGGGTGCGCACTGTCTGCATGTACGTGCATAGTGGGCACATGGGACGTGTGGCATACCCAGTCGTACACATTGTTAACATCTCATAGTATCTTTCAATGGCCAGTATGCATTCTACTACAGTTATGTAATAACATGGGTAGACGTGTGTATGGCATGGGTTGACACTATGCTGTGGGTGATACCGTTAATATCTGTCAATGATTTGCAGTCTGGTAGTATACACAACCTCAACAGCATGACTATAAGCAATCATTGGATGATGTCCTGACAAATGACACACAGTAATAGGGAACCCAGTAACAATTGAATCCTACCGGTGCTACACTATAACACTAACCAGTGGTAATGACCGCCACCCATTCCTGTGACCACACCTGTTTGGCATATAGCCCCCTTAGGTACATGCAGACACACTAGGGATATGTCCATCCAAATCTGGAAATGCATGGATTGGCCTACAATGGATTCCCTGGATGGGAAGCATATCCTACACAAGGGTATCATACAAACAGATACCTATTGTCAGATACATGCTGTATAGCAGTAAGCCAACTATGGCATAGTCATCCTCATGTACTATACATACTATCACATCAGTACCACACAAGTGGTAGCCCTCAACATGTATGTTGGGTACCAATGTGTACATACAGCCTCATGTTATGTCATGTGTCCCTTGGTATCCACATATCCATAGGTATTGTGGAGTCCCAAGGTGTATCACATAACACATTAGAGGCCTGAATGCATATCCACAAGGCAGTCATACACCTATAAAGACTGTCCATTCTTGGCAGTCTTTGTTGTGTATGACCATGTCTGACATATACCCCAGGCATATACCCTTGCTCACACTACTCTTAAGTAACTGTCATGGGTGTGTGTGCCACAGATGACAATGGCCACAGAACACGACAGTGGACGGCCTTGTCACATACATACATATGTGACCTACGATCTGAGATGCAGCGGCACAACCTGTCAATGGCAACAAATGTATTCATGTAGTATGCAGGCTTCACACCTATGTACTGATTGAGGGGACATGTACACATATATATTTGCCTCACAGATACCTGTTGTGTGCAATGCACTTACTGTTGTAATCATACTATGTCATACCATAGTAAAAGCAAAACCCACACGGCACTGACCAACAGTGACACACACACACACAGTCAGCATTTGCAGGATTCAAACCCCTACTTAGTTATGTTATGATACTAGAGAGTGATGCATTAACACAGCGCACTATCTGCTTTACTGGGAGGTTTCACTTCTCCGGCTTTATTTGTAAGATGGTGACATCATCAGTCTTTCCAAAGAGGAATGTACCTCTTTTAGTGTGTTTTCCCAGTCTCCAAAAAGGGGACACCTCTCAAAGAAAACTGCATACATACACGCACACCCCCCCAACACACACACTGATTGCAGGATTCAAATCCCTATCTAATTATGTTATGATACTAGTGGGAGATGCATTAGCACAGTGCGCTATTTGCTTTACTGGTTGGTTTCCCTTCTCCTGCTGTATTTGTAGGATGGTGACATCATCAGACTTTCCAAAGAGGAATGTACCTCTTTTAGTGAGTTTTCCCAGTCTCCAAAAGGGGGCCACCTATCAAAGAAAACTGCATACATGCACACACACTCCCCCACACACACACTGTTTGCAGGATTCAAACCCCTACCTTACTATATTATGACACTAGAGAGAGACACATTAACACGGCATGCTATTTGCATTACTGGCTGGTTTCCCTTCTCCTGCTGTATTTATAGGATGGTGACATCATTAGACTGGACATGGTGATGTGTGTACACTTTGTTTTATGCCATTCCAGGAATGGTCCATGTGGGTCAGCAGGTGTCAACAGCTTGAACAAGACCTCAGAATCCTTATCTTGTGTGATCTATCTGTGGACACATTGACATTCCGTCATATGTCAACACATATTTATGCACAGCTTGTTGGTTTTGTGGATACTACATGTATCTGGAATGTTGATAAAGGGCTATTCAAAGTCTGTGTGACACATGTGTAGATGTGTTCATTGATGTATGTCCTGGGTGGCTGCCTTGCAAACAGTCTAGCATGTTTGGGAACCATGATCCGCACATGAACATACCACAGTCGGTAGGGTTGTGTGTATGTCAGCTTCCAATAGCTCTGTTTATGACTGTAACCATGATGGACTGCATGACCTTGCAGATCAGACTTCATAGGCATACTGGACTTGACTTCCCATGGTGTTGTGCACCAACACTTGTGGGGAGTGCCATATGTAGCTGTGACACATTCAATGGTTCCAGATCCTGTGTAGGGGGTGAGGCTCAGCTGAGTGTTCAGGTGCATGATCTGTTTGTTCTGTAGTTTGTGCATAACACATATTGGGAATCAATGTATTCCACTTGCGGCCATGCTTTTGGCAGTGGGGGTAGTTGCTCATCCATTCTACATGTGATATCTCCTGGTATGATGATATGGACTATTGTCAGTGGGAGGTGGGTATGTACATATGGGCCTGTCTGTCATGATGTCAGCATTGTCACTCAGGTACAGTTGGTCCTAACTCAGAACATATATGGGTGCACATTGCTATTTATGACATAGCTGAAGGAGGTGTCATGATTCAGTCTGGACTCCTTCTCAGCTACTCTTTACAAAACACCAACGAACATGAGCACTAATCCCTGTTATACTGTTTTACAAGCTTAACACCTTACTGATCCTTTGTGATCAGGCTACAGAGTATGTCATGATAATATCCTGGAATGTCCAGGGGTCGGTTTCGTGTGTTCTCTCCAGTCCATCTGGTGGATATTGTGATATTAACACAATGTCACATCTGCCTCATGTACACAGACAACCCTCTCCTCCTCCTGACAAACGCAGATGTATGTGTGAGATGCACCTATATAGACATACAGGGTGCTGAACTCTCTAGACCCATGACTGGCACAGTCTATCAGGTGGTGAAGGTAACCACACACACCACATATCAGTCTCACATATCCTCTAGCAACAGCACTCAATCCACATTATCACACATAGCCATATTCAGATGCTGTAAATGTAGTCTACCTAAGCAGCAGAAACCTCCAAAGCAGACACACCTGCTACCCCACTACAATACCCACATATCACATAGTTCACAATGTCAGTGTGCCACACAGTCACTGCCCTTCAGGCTAAACAACACACCTAATGCACTTGTAATAGGCGACACTTATTGTCAGACACACTGACGTACCACTCACCAGCCCTAACAAGGGAAAAGTCACTTTGGGCTGTCTGTTGGGTGCCATGATCTGCCGCATAACACAGGCAGTCAGGTCACTACAAAGCAAGTACAGGACTGGCACCATCATTGTCCATGCTGGTGTGTATAATCTCAGATGTTACTCCCTAGACCACATGACATGATACATGGAGGAACACTCTGATCATGTAGCCCAGGCCAGTATGACCCTGACCTGTTTAGCATCTTACACCCACCAATTATGATGTCACAGTATACGGACACACATATCACATTTAACAGTTGCCTAACAAATTTGTTTAATTCATAGGGGATACAGTGTCTGTCAGCCTATGGTGACATGCTCAACATGCCACATAGCTTCACTATGGACAGCTTGCACCTGTCACCGTTGGACTTTGGAATGCTGGTTAAGGCTCTTGCTACCACCATAGTGCCTTTTTTAAGCAGGGCTCAGAAGACAAACCCACCTCCATAGACATTACAGGTTAAATGAAACTAAGGGTAATGCTGCTCAACAACAGTTGTGTTAACCTCATATTGCGGCCACTCAGGACTCTCCTCAGTATGGCGGATAGTGATATCTGTGCAATGATAGACGCCTGGTTCAGGCTCGCTTATGCACACCAGCACTACCAGGTTATGTTTCATACCATGCTGTCTGACAACACATCTTGGAACAGACAACACAACTAGGGGGAGTATCCATATACATCAAAGATACACACACCTCCGGGTTAGTAGCACTGCACAAAGCATCACAGACCATACATATACAACTACCATTGTGCAATACTGCATTTCAGTTTGTTGCCTGCTATAGAACACACTCCCACACTCAGGAACCACACTCGGCTTTTGTGGGAACTATGAAGAATATGAAGGTCTCCATAAACACCATTATATTGTGTGACTTCATATACACAAATATTGACTGGGGATACTGCTCAAGCCCCGACACCCTCACCCAACAGTCGCTACAATTTGTAGACTCATATGCTATGGCACAACCAGTCAGCACAGCCACAAGGGGGAATACATATTGGACCTGATCATCACCAACATGGGGACTCTATGTTCCACACCAGCGATATACCCCTCATTGGTAAGGTCAGAACATACATGTATCTCACTGGACATACATATACCCTCAACACACCCATCCTGGGTAATCTTGTTGAACTTCTCATGAGCCAATGTCTCACTTCACCACAGCAAGGTGGTATCCTTCAGAGACCCTGAGACAGTGGCAAATATGGCACACACTGCTGCATCCTTTACATACACATTCTATGGACACCTAGTGGACTGCATGGATTGTGCTATCCCAAATAACAACAGGATTCATTACTCCAATGGCAGGGGACCTGTCTGGTAGACCCCAGCCATTAATAAGCTGTACAATGTCAGGAAGAAGCTACTACATGATAGAGCACAATCCCAGACTGGGAAGGCATCTGTGATCTGTACTAGCAGACAGCTATGATCACTCATGAACTTTTCTAAGGGCCGCTTCTACCGGACAATTGCAACAGACACGTAGGACTATCACACAGCCTTCTTCAGTTATGTCAGGAACCTGGATGGAC
Organism: Protopterus annectens; assembly: GCF_019279795.1. Lineage (NCBI taxonomy): Eukaryota > Metazoa > Chordata > Ceratodontiformes > Protopteridae > Protopterus > Protopterus annectens. The sequence goes on along the minus strand of NC_056741.1, from coordinate 1,005,153,612 downwards.
ATTCACTGATATGCTGTGAGTTACTGCATACTGACTAAACCTACCCTGAACCACTGGCATTGCCAACATCCTGGCAAACAGGTTCAGTGCAGATGTCTCCCACCCATCCCCGCTAAGGAGCAACTATCCATCCCAACAGAGTATAACCTCCCTAACATCACACAGTAACAGGTGAGTGCTGCCCTCCCCAAAGCAGACATCACAGTATCAATGTGACCAGACGGTGTCCCAGCCTGCATCTTACACGAGCATCATGACAGACATAACCCTCAAATTACATCACTGTTCAATATTGGAGTTACCACAGGATATGTACCTAAGGAATGGCGTACAGCGACAGTGGTCCCGCTCCACAGAGTTGGTGCCACAATGGACCACAGACAATATTGCCCTATAAGCCTAAGTAGCCTGTTCTGCAAAGCTATGGAGCATATTGTCATGGGACTCATAACCATAGACATCGGGAACCTAGGGACACTGTGTCCTACACATTTCAGTGTTGTTGTGGGCAGATCTTGCCTCTTGAACCTATTTGTATTCTTTAAACGGCTAACAGGTCCATCGACATAGGGATAGCTGTGCACACAGCCTACCTGAACCTTGCAAAACCATTCAACACAATAACCCACTGGGCCATTATGCATAGGCTCACCAGCGTCGATATGGACACATATCTCACACGATGGATTGATACCTGGATCAGGGATAGCATTCACATTGTCAGAATTGCAGGTGCCATGTCTGACTATACACCAGTTACACATGGCATCCCACATGGCTCGGTCCTGGGACCTCTCTTGTTCAGTATATATTTGTCTGATGTACAGGCTACCACAGGGGGAATATGGCTTAACATGTTTGCACTTGACTACACACTGGGTGCCATGATCAACTCTCCAGCTGCCATATGCATATTCAAACAGGATCTCACAGAGATGGATGACTGGTGCCTGAGCCATGGCCTACAGCTAAATGCCATTAGTTGCATAGTCATCCCCTTTGGGAATAACAACATGCCCACACATTACCACATAGGTAGTCCTCCATTACATATGGTAACAGTTGTTAGGGGTTTGGGGACATGACTTGTTCATACTGTCGCCTTTGACATTCACGTTGCCAAAGTGGTTGGACACACCTTCTATGTGGACCACCTTATCCCATATGGTTTCACATCTAGATCGAGTGAGGTCATTGTGCCTCTATACTCATCACATATATGCTTGGTTACAATGCCACATTTGGGGTGTATCTTACCCGACACCTGCAGCAACTGTACTGGCCACGGAGGTTCCTCACCAAGCAGATCTAGGGACTCACACAGATGCCCTGCACAGTTCAGATGCAGTAACTCCTGCTCTGCTCAGTCGCTTACCACCTACTCAGATATGATGTGTGCCTGTTGTTTACAGATATACTCAACCCAGAATTACTGGAATGCTCCACCTCAGGATATCCGACTCCCTTGGAGCTATACACTCCAGGGACATATACCTCAGCACAGATGCTAATAGGACATTGTGGAGGGACAGAATCTTATCCCGGAGGCTCCACTCACTCCAGAATGTAATCCCAGTTTCACATAGACAGAGCCACCCACTGACCACCTACTGGAGACATCTTGATGACTGTATGGGTGATCGTATGTTTACCCCTGGGATATCTTCTGTGTCCCTGCTAGACAGAGGCACACTAGCCTAAATGTACATGGGCTATCTTGTGTGACCTACTATTCACACACACAGTGTAGAAATCTGACAGGGTTGCGAATGCCAAACACACTCTGGCTAGGCTTGTACATGCCCTAGGGCAGATAGCCTAGTATCGACCTCTGAACCTATGCTAATGTTCAAGATGCACAATGTTTACTGCTGATACTGTTTGCAGGTCTTTATCATCTTTGCTTTACCAGTTTCTATGAACAACTTCGGTATCTGCAGAACATATTTGATTATGACAGGGTTCCACTATATTATAGATGTGTCTGTTGTCATATAACTGTGTGCACAGGGCAGATTGCTGTATAGTGACAGGTTCCTGGGTTAACACATGCAACTGCCAGATATGTGTGGCCCACTGCTGTACTCAGACATGGCCTAAGTGTGTGAGCATGCCCAGTTCTGCCATTCTGTGTTTGGTTGCCTGACATTTGTCTCATTTATTCGTGTGTAAGCATGCCCAGTGTGACCTTTCAGTATGTTGCTATCTGAGGTCCACTACATTTGTTGATGTGTGTGAACATGACCGATATTAACATTTACACTGTGTGGGTTGGAAGTCAATTTCTGTTCTCACTGCAAGACTCACCTTTGCGTCATAACTCAACAAGGATTATGCTGTGCCTGCAGGGTTTCCATGAAATACTTTGCATAGACTTATCAACATTCCTTCATACAGGCTGACTACTGCAATACTGTCATGGTTTAGTGGTCCAGTACTTTGGCTATAGTGCACAGTATCCTTGGTTCGAGGCCCATCACTGCTTTATATTTTCATACTGAGCAGACCAGACTGCTTAACGGCCAGTTAAGCAAATATGAGCATGTTGGCTTTTGTTCAGCTATGCCCTACTTACACCAGGCTTGTCTGACATTGCTCAGTATTCACCAACATTGCTGGACGTTACCCAATATTACTGAACATTGACCACAGTTGTGCTAGTTGGTGTGTGCGATTTTGTTTGTATATACTACATGGTGGTAAATCTTGTTTAACACTTCTTTATATTGCTTAACACATGGCAATCATTCCTTAGGTGGTGCTGCAGGGCTGCCTATGTTGGATGCACATACTACACTCCCTGTACATGTTTGAAAGCAGGTAGTGTCAACTTAGGCATCCCTTTTACTATATGTGAGAGTCGGAGAGAGGTATCATTTCCAGAGTTCCTACCAAGCCAGTGTATGTGCTATGCATTGCCTCTTTGCCAAGGCCAAAGCATACTGGGCACGCCTCCCTCTGCCTACTGGGTAGGCTCAGGTTGTTCCTCCTCTGAGTCACGCTCTGCCTGTGATGGCCTTGGCAATGGTGGTGGAATGTTTGGCCCAGGCCTATGCTGGTCCTGCTGCAGCTGATTTCACAGGATCATATTATGTAGCATAGCACATACCATGACAATTTGGGTACATGTAGTTGATGAGTACTGCAAGGCTCCCCCAGAAGTGTCCAGGCACTGGAACCATGACTTCTGCAGCCCAAACACATGCTCTATTACATTATGTGTTTGTGCGTGTGCCTCATTATGGAGTTCCTGTTCAGGTGTGTGTGCGTTTCTGATGGGTGTCATCAGCCACGGCTCCAGTGCATAGGCAGCATCCCCCACTAGGTGACCATGTGGGATGTCCCCATTGGCAAATGTCTGATACAGCTGCATCAGATGCCAGATATGGGAATCATGGTAGCTTCCAGGGCAGCCTGCACATACATTCAGTATTATGCCCTGGGCATCACACACGACCTGGCAGTTGATGGAGGGGAAGCCCTTGTGGTTGAAGTAGACCCTATCCCGCTCGCTGGATGGTGCTTTGATGCATATGTGCGTGCAGTCTAATGCACCCACTACCTCAGGTTATTCCGCTATTTGCTGGAAGAGATGCATATTGGTGGCCAATACCTCACGGGAATTGGGAAAATATACATGATCACCGACATGTGCTGACATGGCATCCAGGAACTGGTGTAGTACCCTGGATGCTGATGCCTGTGATATCCCCATGATAACACCAGTTGGTCTCTGGAAGGTACCTGTTGCTAATATTCTTAGGCCAACACATACCTTGGTTTCCACTGGGATGGGTTCCCCTCTGTTGATTCTGTGTGTGAGGCGTGGCCTGCACAGCTCAACAATTTGCTGCAGGAGGTCTCTGTCCACTCTATAGCGCTCCACTATCTCCAGCTCATGTAGTCCCTGGTAGGTTACCCTGGGTCTGTACACTCTTCTACGTCTCCTCACTGTGGGTTGCCCAGCAGCATTTCCATTGTCACCACCCTCAGCATGTTGCATGTGTCGCCTTATAATAGCAATGGCAGCCCCTAACATTTCTTTGTCTCAGTAAAGCTTTTTTCAATTTTCACTTCTATTAGCTTAGTGCAGTGTCTGTTGTGAGAAACATAATGGACTGTTGTTTGCAGAGTTTTAAGTGCTAGGCTGGGCTGGGCTAGTGTACTGCCTGTGTAATTGCCTGATTCTGATTGTTTTCACCTGCTAGCTCTGCTAGTACTCCCTGGTAGCTTCCTACTATTTGTTGTGCTTCCTTTTTCCTTTCTGTTTCCTCAGGGGGGAGCACCGCTCACACAAGCGCAAACACATGCACAGCAGCTAACATGCACGCACACATGCTTACACGGACTAAAACTTGCTTATTCGGGTGAAAACGCGCACACACCAGCTCAAATGTGCTTACAACTCTTTAAACAGCCTTATACATGCTTACTCTGGCTTAAACGCGTGCACTCACGCTTATACGTGCGCACACTGTTTTACTCGGGTTTACACGCACTCGCATGCACGCATACCCGTTCAGCAAGAAACTTTGGTGTTATCCACGGCATACACCTTCTATTTCTTGCCTTTCCCTAGCCTACCTGTTGACACACCTCTTTCCATGATGTGTAAATGACAGCTGACACATGCCACTTTGCTCCAATGAGCTTTACTTCTTTCACACTTACCCCCCTCATGATGTCACCTATCTTCTACTCTGTTACTCCCCATATCCTACTCCTACACTCCACTGACTGTGCTCATTTGCTATGTAAACTTGCGATTCACTATCCTAATGCTCATTTACATAGGATTGCCTACTAATGCTTGGTTACATGTCTTAGACTGAGCTTCCCCCTTTGGCAACCTCTACTCAGTGGCCATGTTGTCTTCAGCCTGCCATTTCCTTGCATTGTACATTAACAATTTCAATAAAATCCACATTTTTGGGTTTTAATTTTTAGTATTTTGGGTTTTAGAGTGCAGCCCATCTGCGTGGTGCTGTGCTACGCTTAAACATCGGAAATCGGTGAAAAAAAAATAAAATATTTTTATTTTCATATTGCATCAGGAAACATTTCACATGGCCGTATATTTGGCCATTGGCATGCTTCCTGCACTGGATGCAACCTTTATTTGGAGCTGTCACGGCTCCGTTTTGCTATTTGCAGAATGGTACTCAGTTGTCAACTGAGTACATTTCTGCAAATAACACTACTCTTACTCGGACAGGTTCGGGTTTCCTGAATCGCAAATCTACCTCATTTGCATGCCTTTCACCTGCAATTGAGGTAATTTGCATATCTCAGCCCTGTCCATGTAAGAGCCATTTTAGGAGCTCTCTTACACACCCCTACATGCTGTTCCTGGATTGCTCATCAGACATGATGGCTGCATGGAGTCTTACTCTACTCTAAGACTCCGTGCAAGCCTTCATGAATCCGGCCTTATATGTAAGCCAATTTCTTAGTGTTTCTCTCTTTATATGGCCTTCAGTTTAATAATGTCCAACAGAGTGGCATTTATTGGGGGAAATAACAGACAACCCAGAAGTTTTGTGATGCCATAGGCATAGAACCTCTCTATCCCTGGAAGATCCATTATTTCCCATATAACTCCCATTCTGGAGGGCATTCTTGCACTTATAGAAAGGTCTATTGGTTAAATTTATTTACATTTGTTTTACTATTTGCATATTCATATTTTTTATCTTTTTGATATAAAATAACAACTCCCACTAAAGTTTCATAGTTGCTATAGGTTATGTAATTGCTGTTGGAGGACATATTGTATGTATACATTATGTAAGCATTTAATGTTTAAACACACATTCACAGATATGGCACACAGCTGCACACATACACACACACACACACACACACACACACACACACACACACATGCATGTACATGCACATGCAGACACACACATATACACACAGACACCCTTCTAATGTAGTTAACTGCATTAATTTTCTTTTATTTTCCCATGCTTGTTAAACACAGCTTTTTAAGTGCCATGTATAGTGATGGGGAAAGAAAAATGGCAGGTCCTTGTAACTGCTTAATGCAGGTACATTTGTTCTTTTTTTCTTTTTAATTGTATTTTTTATTTCACACTGTTTAGTGTGCAAAAGCAATATGGTGGCCATGTGCCTTAAGTTCGTGCTTCACGGCACTTAATATGATGCTATGAAGAGACAGACATAATATTAGTCTCTCCTAGTGCATCAAAACCCTGTTAGAGAATGTCTGTTCATCAACTGGATATTATAGTTAAGTTCTCCTATGTTCTAAATATATATATATACTGTATGTATGTGTGTGTGTGTATACATAAATAAATATATATACATATATATATACATATATATATATATATATATATCATATATGGGTCGACTTCTAACAATCAAAAGCCGACTTACTCAAAAAATGACTTTACCGTGACATCAACACTGAACCATTGCTTTACTGAATGATCACCTTACCGAATATTTTAACAGGGTAAGTATGCACTTGGACAACATGGGCAAATGTACCCTTTTCCCCACTGTAGTGCAATCCCAGAGTTAATATATTTAGTTAGGGGGGTGTGGGGTGTATAGCCCCCTACCTGGGTGGGTTTGATGTACTGTGGTGTGTTTCCTCATTCCATGTTGGGCCACTGCATACTAACCCTATTAAAAAAATTGGTAGTATAAGCGTTTTGGTAAGGTAATGTTTCGGTGTTGTCATCTAGGTAAAGTCATCTTTGGGTAAGTGGGCTTTCAATTATTAGAATAGCTCTGTCCTTTGGAATAAGAGGAATACTGTGTGATGCTGCAGTGTCTATGTTAGTATATTAATCTTACCAGTCATAGAATTGCTCTTTTGTAATTGCAGTTTATATTGTTGATCACAAGTGCATTGCATTGCTGTTTGGCATCATGACATAGACCTTTATTAACAGAGTAATCAATCAGTATTGTTACTGGATATGCAACAACAGATGCAAAGAGCTTTAGGGACTCTAGGAACGTTTGTCTGTTGATAAGGATTCAGATTTTAGTTTAAGAATAATATGAACTGATGAAGGATGGAGATCATCAGGTTTCCTCTATGACTTGGCATCTAGGAGGAAAGGCTTGTGCATGTTGTAATTTGACAGTCTGAAAAATAATTGCTCACAGTTTTTTCACTATTTAAGCCAGGAAACTGAGGCATGGCATTCCCCGGGATTCATGAAGCTTGCGCCAGGTGCAGGCATAGTGTAGGCGGTATAATGCCAAATATGGCCGTCGAGCGATTCAGGTACGATCCAATTCCACGTGCACTACCGGCATACACCAGAACTGCGTAGCCCTCGGCTTAGGTATGATAATCACCCCATGCGCAGTGCTGCACCATGCAAATGAAGGTATATAGCGATTCATGAAGTGGTGCAGGCATAGTGTAAACCCACGGAATTGTAAACCAAAAAACATGGTTTACATTTTCCCAAACAGAACATCGGAGCTATGGAAGCAGCCCAGACTCATGTATTACAAAGTTAACATATGCCAATGGCTAAATACACAGCCAATGGCATAAGAAAAGATGCACAAGACCTAAAAAACAACATTTAATGTCATGTCCACAGTAACGCAAAGTACAACTGCAGGGCATGTGTGCGCAAACCAGAACACAAAGAAAATATATACAAATGTCATAAAATCACAATGTAATACAAATCAGGATTTCACCATAATACGCAATGGTATGCATGGTACACCACAGCCAAGCTGCAAGGGTTGCTAAGGGTCAGTGACAGTGTTCGGCACGGTAACTATGAATTAGTAGTCAATGCCATGCAAATGAGGCAGGCAATACTGAATCGCAAACGTCCTGCCAGATTAAAAATGTACCATAAGGTGCAGTGCTATAACACCGAGGAGTAGCTCAGAGGTATACATGACATCAGCAGTGGGGTGTGCCACCGTAGCTGTAAGCACATTGGAGCAATGCAAATCTGGCCTAGCCATTGCTAAGCAAAGCTGCAGGACAGGGGTGGGGAGGTAGGTATAGAATCATTTAGCTGAGAGCACACATGGTGCCCGAAAGCGCAAGTGTACGGGGATGAAAATGTGCCTGAAGCCCGGTAAGCGGATGCAGGTGCCGTGAACCATAGCACAAACAGGAAGGTCAGGGGAAGAAAAGAAGGAAATGCCACAGTAGGGTAATTGGAGTACAACTGAGCAATTAACACCTATTAACTCACAGCGGGCAATCGACGGGAGCTGACAAGTCTGCTCGCAGAAACCTGCAAAACAGGATAGGAGAGACATCGGATTGCAAAGAAAGGAGAATTGTCATAGCAGAGCAAAGCAAACCTACAGTAGACCGGCAATAGAACACATTACACAAGATAAGCCAGGTCTAGGAAAGTACTGGATGCATGCCAGAAAATGGTAGGTGAAATGTGAAGAAATGTAAAGGGAAGGGCGAGAGGTAATCCACGGCAGCCAAATGTAATTCAGCACCAAAGACACCACAATAGTAGTTTCTGTAGTAAAACACATAAGATACCCTGTAGCTACAATCGAACATACACACCCTATGACATCATTGGTGTTCACAGCACAATAGTATAAAGTGTGAAAGCACCCTACACACACCTGTGTATTCCCAAACACTGCACCATAGGTGTAAACACATGGGGAACTTTTAAAATGTACATGTTGGGAGCTGCCATAGCTGTGATTCATCACCATGTGATAGAGACTGACGGTGTTGTGGAGGATGATGCTGACAACCACCGCAGGCCCCGGAGGAGGAGAAAAGTGTTCAGACCAAGGGTAGCCTACCAGGGGCTACATGATCTGGAGATAGTAGAGCGTTACAGGGTGGACAGGGACATCTTACAGCAAATAGTTGAGCTGTGCCGACCACGCCTGAGAACCAGAATCAACAGAGGGGAACCCATCCCAGTGGACACGAAGGTATGTGTAAGCTTGCGAATACTAGCCACAGGTACCTTTTAAAGGCCAACTGGAGATATAATGGGGATCTCACAGGCATCAGCATCCAGAGTACTACACCAGTTCCTGAATGCCATGTTACCACATGCCAATGAGCATATATACTTCCCCGAACTCAAGAGGAGTTGGCCAGCAATATGCATCACTTCCACCATGTGGCACACTACCTGGAGGTACTGGGTGTGATAGACTGCACGCACATACATATCAAGTCACTACCCGGTGAGCATGGTAGGTGCTACATAAACTGCAAGGGATTCCACTCCATCAACTGCCAGGTCATGTGTAATGCCCAGGGCATTATCATGGATGTGTGTGCTGGCAGCCCTGGAAGCTACCATGACTCCCATATCTGGCATGTCTCACAGCTGTATCAGGTATTTGTCAGGGGGGACATCCCACATGGCCACCTTGTGGGGGTTGCTGGTTATGCACTGGAGCCATGGATGATGACTCCCATCAGAAATGCACACACACCCATGCAAGAACGCCATAATGATGCACACGCACAAACCAGAATCATCATAGAGCGTGTGTTCGGGATGCTGAAATCACGGTTCCATTGCTTGGACACATCTTGTGGAGCCTTGCAGTACTCTCCAGGCACTTGTGCCCACATCTTCATAGTATGCGCCATGCTACATAATATGATCCTGCGGAAACAGCTGCAGCAGGGACAAAATGGTGAAGGCCCTCATAGCCCACCACAATTGCCAAGGCCATCACAGGCACAGAGGGATTCAGACCACGAACACCCTGTGCCAGCCCCAGTAGGCAGACGGAGGCATGCCTAATATGCCTACGCCTTGGCAAAGAGGGAACGTATAGCACATACTGTGACAGTGTAAGCCCCTATGGACTGACACACCTCTCCACCTGCACACACAGTAAAATGGATGGCACACACACATGATCACCTGTAAATTGTAATGTATAAGTGGCCTACTGTGTGAATCCTACATAGGCAGCCCTCAAACATTGTACACACAACAGCTATTGGAACAGGGAATGTCAACACCTGAACAGAACATGCGTCTATCAGCATATGTTGGTGCTGTGTGTATAGGTTTATAGGTACATCGGTAGGTACATGCCCGATTGTCAGTAGCCATACACCAAACAAGGCAAACAGTATCTGCTGTTGCCACAACATCGAGTAATCAACTGCCGCTCAGTGGAGCAGAGGCAATCACGGGATCACATGTGTGTAAGCACTGTTCTCCACACACTCTGCACGGATTCCCTGCTGTGTTAATGTGGGGCTCCACATACTGTAATCATGGATGTTGTGTCAAGGCATGGAGTGTATCCCTGACAGGTATTCATCACCCCAGCATGCTCCACCTACGGTCATTTGAAGGTGTAGCACATTATCGTGTGTGACTCACTGTGATATACATACCCAATGCTGGAGCACATCCAGTAAACATCATATGGACATACCATTAATTGGACTCATCCATATGTAAACTAAATGAGTTACTCATGTGAGTACAGTATGGAGTAACAGCCGTAGTATACTCCACATACAAAACACCATAACACGTGTACAAATCCCAGATGGCCAAGTGGTAAATGCAGTGACCGTCATGCATGTTCCCGGTCCCACATCCTGTAAGGGATGTAACGTAATCCTGAAGGCACGAATAATGCATGTCAGATGCAGGTCATCAGATCATGTTTAGCACACGTTAGCGGGAATATGTGTTGCCCAGAGCTGGTAAGCGTCATTTAAATATGACTATACGGATATGCGCGAAACAGGATTAAGCTTCTCTGAATATCGTGCAGATCACGGTCAGTGATGTCCAGAACAGGTAAAACCAGCGTTATTCACCCCTGTACTAATAGCGCCTGCTCTGAAGGGTAAAACGACCACTGCCAGGAGTAGAACACGCAATCATGTATACAATCACCTAACACTATGGTAGCCAAGATGTACCTATGGCAGGTGTGTAATGTAACAGGTTCAGACACAAACATGCGGAGACCAGGAAACAGTATACATCGACAAGTACACAATGAAAGGTGTATTTTGCCTGTCACAATATATAATACAGATAATACAGATAGAAAGGGTGATAGAGAGATATATGTTGATATATACAGATTCACCAATATCTGCAAATATATAGATAGGTCAACGACATTCATAAAACCTTGGAGGTACAAATAAATAGGATACCGCCAACTATGGAATGTGTCACAAACCGACACGCGTAACCACGAGGCTGAAAGACTGAAAGAACACAGTACTGGAACACTAGAACCGCGAGTAATATTATCATGATATGAAGGGACATTTAGTTACCACTGCCGGTGTTGCGGTCCATGTAGGTACTGTGTTCAACTGTGTTTGTGATTGCCGTAGTCTGTGTATGTGTGTGTTGAGGATGCCATGTGCGTTTCCGTGTGACTGTAATGTGTGTGTGTCTGCATCATGTGTCTGTTAGTGCCAACTTGGAGGTAGATCATTACGGTAGGTGTGGTTATAGCTAGCCGTAGGCATACGGTTACCACCTGTCCCATATTAGGAGGGACAGCCCCTCCCTGGGCAGTTGTGTCCTGACATAAAACATTACAAAGGGCAACTTATTATGTCCCATATATTATGTAATAGTTGCATTAAATAGTTATGCCTGTATATAAGAAACGTAAATGTTACATGCAATATGATAAGTAGCCAAAGTCCTACAACAATAAGTATGTATTGAGGATAAAAGTGTGTGCTATCCTGTGTACTGACCGTGGGTATGTGTCAGCTTGTAAACACTGATGTGTGTCCCGCAAGTGTCCCACAATGGCCATTTGAAAAGGTGGCAACCCGTGCCAAAGAGGTTCGGTTACCAACACAACTGCAATGACTGCAAATATCTGGGACAGAAATACACGGGACAACTGTCATTTAGTAACATTCCTTTACATATCACTGTAATTCCGGAGGTATGGAAGTATCAACCTCACCTGCATGCTATATAGAAACCAATTAACAACGGCCCAATGTATATGCCCGTAACAAAAGTCTACTAACTGATAGCTCTTTAATTAGAGAAGGAGCCCACACACATATATGGAATATGTAGAAATGCAAGCCCCACAAACCTGTATATGCTACATACACCCACCTATATCCCCCATACACGAAACTATAGCAATACAGACTGTAATTACAGCACAAACATCCAGTCAGTCAATTACATCTGCAGAAGCATTAACATACCTTGTGAGAGACACATTTAAAGGTGCCATGTGAAATCATAGCCGTTGTATAATGGAACGAAGGGCGATGTTACAGGTTTTGTATGCAATAGTCCCTTATCAGATGGTTGGGATGACAGGTACACTCACATGTAGAACCACATACTCTAGCCGTCACACACAATCCATGGGGGACTTGAATACAAACTATCTGTGTCTCTACACATATCAGTTGCAATTACTCACAACAAAACACAATACAGGCCGTCTCCCCGAAGGTAGGGCAAATGGGCAACACCCAAGTGGAGAATTCATTTATACCCCACTGTTGCCGCGTAATTGGTGAATGGGGTAGCTGCACAGCTGATGTGCAAGTAATAAGTCACTCAGGAACACCAATTGGCGGCAGGAAACCACATGTTACAGATATCGACGTATATAAGGATGACTTGCCAGACATTCAGACCATATGCTCATACCATATAACTGTTTAAACAGTGTAAGAGAGATAGTCACTAAAGTCCAGAACGATAACAAGGTATGTAGAACACTCGGTATGTAAGTGTATGTATAGCCTGTTTTTTATTAATTATGTTAGTGTATGTATAGCCTGTTTTGTATTAATTAAAAGTGTCCGCAACGCATAAAGTGGGAAAAGGTATTATGTAGTGATGTTTTTCTGAGCATAGTAACACTTGTAGAAATTGTGTGTCCTGCAGTGGGCCACAAGGTAAACATCACAGACACCACAAGGGATGCTACATGAGGGCTTTAACAGAACAATTCCATACCACCCACCGTCAGTGGTAGGGTATGTCCAACAAGTATATGCCATTGCAGGGGATAGTATATGTCGATATACTGTCACAGTAGGCATGTGTATGGGCATATAACGACAATGACATGTCTAAGGTGGTCCCGCTGTGCAAGTATGCTTTGCATTATGGGATACTATGTAAAATATGTGTAATGTACAGTATTGTAAGTAGATATGTCAGATATTCTACACAGCATAACAGGCATATCATGCATACCAAATGTATCGTCTATTGGCATGTACAATATACAATAACAGGATACATATGGCTTGTATTCAGGGGACACTGTAATAGCATGATAGCTAATCTAAATGGAAGAGCTACTCGATTAACCATGCGCAAAGGACATGTAATAGCTTCACAGGTTCATAGTGGGGTACTATGCAGTCTGGCACGTCTATGTGTAAGCTCAACTACAGTGTTCATACCAGTGGCACCTCTCTTTGGTAGTGTCCTGTATGTGAACAGCAGAGCCATGTGTTACCTGCACCTCTGCACAGTACAGCCACTGCAGTGATCCCTGGCGTACATGTGTCTCCCATCCACCAAGTGAGGTATCACATGAATAGTGCTACTGAGTGTCCCTGCGTGATGTACATAGGAATCATGTTCCAAAGCATGGTGAGTGTCTGGTTTGGGTATGTAACCCTCAAGCACATCCCACTCATCATTGCATGTGTGCACATATCCATGAGCATGTTGCTGACAGTGGCTTTTGCTTATGTCGCTTATGTGTATATCCATGAATATTGTTGTGGACATGGGCCCTGTCTGTTCAGCGGAGGTCATCCCTGAGTATTTAGTATGCAAATGTGTACAGACGTGGTGTCCGTCGTTCTGCTGCATACCTCAACTGTCGGAGCTCAATAAACATCATGGCATGTTAATGTTGTGGTATGTAAAACCGTAGCTGTTGTGTAAGGTACACCCTAAATGGGGTGTTGTACTCTTGAATGTATGTATACATCTGGAGTTCAGAGGTACAATGGGTGCCTATGTTCCAGCTACAAACCCAGTACAGATAAGTGTGGCCACATAGAAGGATATCCATGCCACAGTGGCAATATGGTTATCAAAGGAGTGGGTGTGACATACGTGTGTACTACGATCATGTACAATGTGACATGTATGTAGGGGACTACCACCTATGTGATAGTCAGTGGGTGAATGGTGTAATGCAAAGGGGATGTCCATGCACCTTGTGTCATGCAGCTTGAGGCCATGATATTGATATCAGGTATCCGTCACAGTGACACCCTCATGGAGGGAGTCAGTATCAGCTGGTGGATCAATCATGGCACTTTGTATGCAGTTGTCTGTAAAGCTAGGCAGGGAAAGTCCCTCTGTGCTAGCCTGTACCTCAGGGAAGCATATACCGAACATGAGGTGCCCTATGACTGAGGACTGTGGTACGCCAAGTGTAACTGAAATACAGTAGGTACTATGGTATGCTACCCTCATTGTGTGTGTCCTGTCCGGGAGCCACTTTGCATAACATCCTGAGACATAGGGGTTGATGTGCAGGTGGATGTGTATGTTGTCAATACCAGAATGGAGAATGGTGCTGAAAGGCAATGAGAGGACAATGTAGGCTGTGTGGACCCCCTTACCATCATTAACTACCCTGGTAACTGTATCAAAGGAGTCCACCAGGTGTAGGAGCCATGCTCTGGCCCTAACAAGTCCAACCTGGGTGGGATCAAAGGACCGGAGCCCACCAATGTCTCTGTGAATGACTTCAATGATGATGTGCCCCATAGCTTTGCAGAACAGTCCAGTCTGGTGTATAGGGCAATAGTCCCCCTCATGCATTGTGGCGCCACCTGTGTGGAGTGTGATAACTGTTGCTGTGTGCCATTCAGGGGCCACAATGTCTGATACAAGGCTATTACGGAATATGGTGGCCAAGTGGGGAGGCATGTCGTTCAGTGGTTTGTGTAAATCACAGCCTGGGATGTTGGATGGTCACATGGGGCCAGTGTTCCAGGCCATATAGAGTGCAGGTTAGTACTGGGTAGGTGTGACCGCAGGGACACCGCAATGTTCCTGCATGGATTGTGGCCCTGTAGGGAGTGAGGGGGTGTAATGTTAGCATTGAACCCATCTGCCAGCATGTTGCCAACATCACCTGGTTCTGTAATGTTCCTGAGTATCTGTTGTATGTCAGAGCAGATGTGGGTATTGCCATTGACTACTGACATACCTCCATAATGCCTTGTGGTACACCCTGGAATGTGTTGCAGTAATGTTTACGTAGCCAGTTTCGGAGTATGTGATGAGGGATACTGTAGCCCTACTGAGGCTGACCAGTGAGTTACCCCACATATGGGATTGTACTCCACTTTGCAACAGCCTCCACCTGTTGTTGTAAATTATGTCCATGGAACTGGACCCCCAGAGTGGCGTCTGTTATCTGGTAGGTACCATCATGGCTCTGTGTGGAATAGCATGATCCATGCAGTCATGTAAGTGCTAATGAAGTGCACTGGGGTATGTTTCAGCATTTGTATGTGCATTGTCCATTTGCACGGGTGTCATGGTGTTAACTACTGCTGTCATAAGACGTCTGTAGTAGGCATTGTAGTACTCTTGTACTGTGTATGCTGTGAAGGGTGTGGTGTTGGGATGTGGATAACAAGGGTGATTAGCATATGGTAGGAATCCACCAAAGAGGGGATAACCCCAGGTGTGGAACACCAGTCACATGTTGGTAGTGTCCATGTAAAGGATACTGTTGGTCTTGGAGGTGGTGTGTATTGGTTGATCCAGCCGAGTGGAGGTTATGAATCCCGGACAGCGTTGGCCTAATGTGTCGGTACATGAGTGGCTATCCCAGTTAAGTGTGGGGTAGTGTCAGTCTCACATCAGTAGTACCTGTCTGAGCCCTACTGTCCAGTACACCAAGAAATGAGGTCTAGTAACTGTGGGGTATGTTGTTGAATCCGTAGCTTGTTACAATGTGTATAGCAGTTCTGGCCACAGTTAGTTGCACATGGAGCACCTCTGATGCATTGTGCTAAGTAACCAGCCAGGATGTGTGTACAACATAGTGGAATATGGGAACACCTCAGCCGTGGGTGTGCCGGTCCAGGTTACATGACTGAAAGGTATGGTCTGTGTATAACCTGTCATTGCAGGTATGCTCTGCAGAGCCTAGAGGCAGGTCCCAGTCACTGCAGAGATATTGAAGTGGTCCATTATAAAGAGTGCCTTGCCTGCATTTGTCAGAGATGAAGATGTCAAGCATTGCATCACATGACCCCATGTTTTGCTTGCCTGTTCCCGTTCTGGTGGTGAATGTTATTGGAAACTGTGCAAGACAGGCAGTATAGAAGCAGCAAGAGCCTTACATGTTATCTGTACTCCCAGGGCTGACAGGTGCAGGTCATCTGTGGCAAAGCATCGTGTTTTGTTGACCATGTCAGTCAAAGCGGACAGATACCAGATGCCTGTGGAATGACAGCAGAAGGATAGGCAACTGTTGAAGTGACACAGTCAGTCATTGTACAGTGGTAACAGGTCCGGATGAATGCATAATGCTCCCCAGGGCTTGGCCCATACCTTCAGGGCTACAAGACCAGTGAGCTATTGCATGTCCCTGCACACGTAGTCTGTGAAGTTGCATCTCAGGGCAGTCACACTAACATGGAGAATGATTGTACCTAGTGAGGTGTGACATGGGTGCATATATTATGTTGCAGAACCAGTTACCCGACAACAAGATGTAAGCGACTATCACCTTGTGTAGCCTGCTGAGTGGAACATCAGTGTGACTGCCTACAGAGTCACCTATGACAGGTGTGTTGTGTATGTTATAACACCCTATTGGCTGTATGTGATGGGCACACATGAGTCTGTGGGCTATAAGTTATTGTTGTTGTGTTTGGTGATGGGGGCTGCCTTTGGTGCCTACACAGAGTATGGAGAGGTACTGCACAAGTTGTACTCGTATGTGTGGCCTGTGGTTGTGGAGATCTTGTGAGACTATGTGATGAGTGAGGTGTGTTGCAAATGTTACACATCCCCACATGATTGTCAGGTTCAGTCAGGGTTGGTGACAGCATTACCCCCAGCAGGGCTGCATATGTGCGTCTCCTACAGGCTGAAGTGTCATATGTTGAAAGGTGAGCATTGACTGTGTACATGAGACAATTGCTCTATTGCCACATGTACGACATATTCATCATATAGACAGGCAATAGCACTGGTACATGGCAGATGGACATGCCTGTATATACAACCATGTCTCACAAGATATGTGAGTTATGTGTGTACAACAGCTGTTGTACTGTAAGCAAGCTGGAAATGTAAGGACAGACAGTGTACTTGTGAGAAATAGTGTGGAATGGGTGCTATATTAATCAGTAGCTTATGAAGTGCTCAGAAGTTCTGAACAAGTGCTGAGCATGAAAATACAATACAGATAGGGTGTTGGATAATATCAACCAACAAGTGGTGACAACAGTCATAATTGGTGGCACCGCACTATTACCCTGCTGAGTATGGTATGCAAATCCATGAACCATTATCAATGTAGATGTTAGCAGTACAGTTGCACGGATGTTTGACTACATATACCTTCGTATGTCACAGGAGTGTTCTATCTGTGGCCTGTTGACAGAATCAACACTACAAAAGGTGCCAGAGTGACATGTGCATATCACACCAGTGCCAGCTACAGTAAAACAGGGTTAATGTGTTGTACTCCACCATCACTGTAGCCCATACCACACAGACAAATGTGAGGCATCTGTGTATGTAAGGATGTGAATGGCCATGACCTATGAGCAATAGCTGTCTCAGTGTTGTGAACAACATACAGAATGGGCTTTGTGGGTGAGGTGTGTGACATATGTGCACATTCTGACAGATGATATCAGCATTGTCACCGCTAGGTGAATATCCCTGTACCCATTAACTACCACCTAGGCTGCGGTCAACATTATGGACACTGTGTAAGGAATGGTGCTGTGCAGTTCACCTCCCTGAGTTGGTGACATCTCCAGGCACCTTAGGTAGTCATACGAGGTACCCATGTCATGACAGGGTGCCATCCATGAGCATGGAGATCATTGTACAGGCATACACAGCACTCGGGTGACCAATATTGGATCACATATCACCTTTAAGGGGTATTGGCCATGCGTGGATGGGCGATACCAGCCTTCACAATCCTCACCTCCACTATGCAGCATGCTGTCTACCTTGCATAAAGACATGTGCTACACTATAATGTTGGACATGCTACACGTCCATATCCTGATCTGAAAGACATACGTCACGGACAGCCACCATCCTACTACTAGAATCGCAACATGCTGGACAGATCCCTGTGCCATACATATGACATACTCCCACCATACCATGCAACCCTGTCCATCAAAGCTGCACATGTCATCTCTGTCATACATGGTGTGATGACCGCATGGTAGATGTAGTATCAACTGTCTGGATCAATAATGTGGCACCGATGCACCTCGCGGTGGCAAATTGGCTGTCGGATACAGCTAGGAAACCTTGCCTGTACATGCTATAGTTGATAACCATCCCTGCGAATGACGTCCGACTAGCCATTGTCCCATGTCTATCACATGTGCAACACAGGCGATCCGTGGCAGGATGTTGAACAGCTGTACAGTGCCGTATAGATGTATATGGAAAAACACATGCATGTAAAGGTTTCCATGCCTATGTGTGCATTGTCACCGCTCAAGTTCATTAAGGCAGTGTATGTGTTAATATGTGACATATACACAGCATCAAGGTCAACAGCATTACCGTGGACACATCCAGGCATGTGCTGATAGGTAAGAACACCAGTGCAGGCAAACAGACATGCCCACATCAAGACAGCATTCACATGGAGTATGAACAATGTAATGAGGTGACACACATATATGGTGATGATATCCAATGCATAACATGTGTTACATGTGTGTGACACAAACATGTGTCATGTCAGTGTCATGATGATCTGCAAATATAACTGTGCAGATGTACTAGATTTACTAGAAATGCATGTGCAGCAGTATCTCTGTACATCTCTGATACTGTGACCTGCCACTATCATTATGTCTTGCAGATAATGCCTCATACACTCCTGCCATCATACAGCTGCCAGGAGGATGATGTCCTCATCTCGTATCTCCATGAGAACTATGAGGTGTTGTTCAGCCATGTGCCACAGCATGCCCAGCAGCATGGCGACCTGTGGCAGGATCTTCGCAGGAGGGTGAATGATGTGGGTGGCCATAACCGCACCTACCAGCAGGTGCGCAGGCACTGCACAGACTTGATATGACATGCAAAACAGCATGCCACTGCAATCGCCAGGGAACAAGGTGGAACAGGTGGTGGGCCACCAACCCAGCCCCCACTCACACACACCGAGGAGCTACCGGCCAGTCTGGGGACACCCGCAGAACAGCATCCACAAACACTAGCTGCCATCGTGGAGGTGGGTGTCACCCAACCAATGGGCCTGGAGTTGTCTGGTAAGTCAGTACTGCACATATGACTATTATATCCCATTTAGTTGCATGTGTCACTGTACATTATGCAATGTAACATCATATGCAAGGTATGTTGACACACATGCTGCATACTACAGTATGCTACCCTGTGTATGCACACATGTGCATACTATATGCTATTGTACAGGCGAATGTGTTAACATGCACAGTGCACCCTGTGGCTGTCATACAGTCATGGATAATTTTCAAACTGCTGTGTCACCTCTATACAGGTACCTCTGGCATGCCGCACAGAGATCAGTCCATTGCAGGTGAGACTGTCATCAGTATCAGGCATGTTAAAGCATAGATCTATTCGCCATGTGGCCAGTTAACACTTGTACACTTGATGGTCGGTCCAGTCACGATATACAGGTCGCATCACCCATCATTCACACTGGCTACCCATGTGCAATATATACAAATGAAATGATACACCGACATGAAACCACAGTATTTGTCATTGCTACATGTGTGGACATATGTACTATACATCAGAACAACACGTGTGGTATGCAAACAGCATCACACAGTGAGCTGTGATATGGGCAGCCCACAGGAGTCACCATTGTGTTATATGCCCCTGCAATGGGTGAGCACATTGTGATGTGCCATCTGACATGTCCTAGACATGTAGTGTTCTGGCTGCAATATTGTCACACTATCCCATAACCCATACCCCACATACCAAACATACAACCCGTTGTCTGCATAGCCCTGTGGATGGTGACATATCTGACATCTATGGGTGTATGTCATATGGGACAAAACAGACATGTGAGATAGATGGCCATCACACACATTTGGCCAACACATGTGCACACATGGCCATGGGGGATGGCCAGAGACACGTAGCCACACAGTAGATGTGATGTGTATACACCCTGTTGTACATTGTTCACACATGGTCCAATTATAGCCTTAGTTGACTGATTATACAGTTGATGTGGTACACTGGACATCCTAAAAGCCTGTGCACAGCTAGTGGAGGTGTCACTGAAGTCTACCATATAAGATGTGTTGAACATCACGACCGTGTCATAGCATGACAGTAGTCACCTGTACAGCTTCTGCAGACATTGACACCACATCAGGCCACAGATACTGTCCCTTGCTGCTGTAGGACATCCCCTTTAGCTGTGCACCTAGTGTGTGTGGTACATCAATGTCATGTGGGACATGGTGAATTGACAAGTCTGCTATGTGTGGACATGGTTGCCAGACAGCTAAGACTCTGTAGTAGTAGTTGTGCAGGGGTGTCATCTGTAGTTCCTCCAGTGACCTGTCACATGACACAGCATGGTTTGGTGTGTATACACCTCAGCATCGTGAGTCACAATCCACAGTTATGTCATGGGTATGCATGCAGTTATGGCTATGCAATGTGTACATATTATGCACTGTATAGCAATATAGATGCCTCATGATGCCATGCAATGGCACAGTGTCTGTACTTCACACTGTATAGCAATGTAGACAGCTCACACTACCCTTCCATGCTCATGCCCATTTGCTAAACATGCATTCTATCTGTAGGGCATACAGACAACACCGCAATGTGATGCCCATTACGATGCTGTACATGTGTCAGGACACCATTGTGTCAGACATGTATGCATGTTAATGCACATATCATCAGATTACATGTCAAGGTCACATCAGCCATGTGTACTGTTATCCTGTTCTGGTCCACATGGTGTATCACGGGGATGCATGCATACTACCATGATTGTGTGAACTGCATGGCTACTGATATGACACCTGCTTGCTGTAGTGTGCACCCCAGGGAGGTATGCTAACTAACACTATTAATGTCTGAGCTGCATGCCATCTGCTGTATCACATGCATGCTGCATGCCATCTGTCAAATCACATGCATGGTGTGTCTGTGTGTGTCTGTGTGTGTATGTGTGTGTCTGTGTGAGTCTGTGTGTGTGTGAGTCTGTGTGTGTGTGTGTGTCTGTGTGTGTGTCTGTGTCTGTATGTGTCTGTGTGTTTGTGTCTGTGTGTGTGTGTGTGTGTGTGTCTGTGTGACTGTGTGTGTCTGTGTGAGTGTGTGTGTCATAATTTAGAGTCTTTCTTTGCATTCACAGGTGATGTAGGTGCGTTACCCTCCTGCGGTCCATCTGATGTTAGTGTCCCCACAGATACTAGCAGTGATGAACATATGCATGAGGTACAGGCAGGGTTGTCAGGGGCTGAATCTGTGCCAATGGTTGCCATCCCAGCTATGTCCACCTCTTCCCCGCACACAGTTCTGCTGCCAACACATACCGCATCACCAGTGGCCATAGAGGAAGGACAGTCAGCGTCTGTTAGCATGGAACAAAAACGTGTGGTGGCTACAGAAGGTGTATCTCCACACCATGGTGTCAGTGTAGTGACTGCAGATGTGCCACACAGGCATGTGGCCGGTGCTGCTTGTAGGAGGACCTCTGGCAGACATGCACCTGCAGGACAGAGTGCAGCAGCTGATATCACCAGACACATGTTCCAGACTGTAATGGCAGCACAGGCACATGCTGAATGGCAGAACAGAGAAGGGCAGAGGCTGCAGAGAGCTGCTATCCATACCCTAAACAACAACATCTAGGCATTGGCAAATGCTCAACAGCAGATTGCTGATGTTCTGGACAGGCGATTGGGTGACATGGTCGGAATCCTTGACCGTGGCATGGCAATCCGTGAGCGTGAGCTGTCTGTGCTGGAACATCTGGTAGGAGTGAGGCATAGGCCACGTGGATGTAGGCCAGCTACACCACCTAGTGCAGGCCAACGTGAGCATGCCACCTCACATGCCCGCTCCCATAGTGCCAGTACCAGTAGCAGTGCAGCTGGTGCTGTGCTGTCCACACCAGGACACAGCAGGCCACGTGGATGTGGCCCTGGATGTTCCCAGTAGGGACATGGTTTCAGTGGACATGTGTCATCGGACAGTAGCCAATCTGTACCTCTGCCTGGTAGTGCCCATGCAACCCCTGGCAGGCACAGGTCACGTGGCCATGGCTGGGCACAGTGAGCTGTACAACCTGGTCTGTACAATCTGGAGCTGTCAATAATGCCCCTGTGTAGGCCTCACAAAAGGCAGAACTGTGTGCACACATACACGCACACAGCAAACACATCTGTAGGGCACCACAACACCCACATGCATACTGAACAGACATGTCCAATCATATCACCGGCCCTTACCCACACACATGATGTCATCCATTGGTGCAGCCTATGCCCCTGGCAAACATTATCACCCTGTGCATATGATGAAGCCTGTGCTGCATCCCTGTCATCCACACCATCGGTGCAGGGACATGCTCAAATGGTCTGATGCACAGGGTGAACAGAATAGTGAGAGAAGTGTATATTACATTACTTGTGTAAGAATAGTGAAAGAAGTGTATATTATATTAGTTGTGTACTGTTGACACGCACCAGACATACCATGTAGTACAGGTTTAGCATGCATTGTTATATCTTCACAGTATGTGTCTCGGTAACAACAGTAACAGCATGTTGGTAATGATGCCCTGGTTCCCTCCTTATGGTTTACTTGCATGTGCCTACAGGTAGCAGTGTTTGCAGTCTCCCACGTGTAACTGTGGAGTACTCACAGGCACGTATGGCAATATCAGCATGCTATACGTAGCCTCAACCTGACTTTTGGAAGGGCTAACATACCACAGATGTCCACACATATACTGATCCAGCAGCATGTGGGCAGTTTAATGGGCTACAGTGGCTAGAGACGTGACATCCATAGCTGGTCACATCACAGGTATGTTGACATGGTGCAGGGATTGTACACAGCGGTCCGGCCGATGATAACGTTAGAGGCCACTTAATAGCATGAGGCTTCACTGTGTAGCAGTAATACCCTGTCACATTACAGGAACATGCCCACACTCATGGGGTCAACAACACTATAATGCACACCCCATAGTGTTGAGGTGAGGACCCCTGCCTATGTGGTCATCACCCTCACAGTACTGCGCACCCACACAACGTGACACAGAGAAAGAACATGTACAGGTAGCCAGTATGGCTGAGATCAATGGCATCAACAGGGTAGTAGACTGCATCACCATGAGGGTTAGGGATCCTGTGTGTTCTGTATGGTAGCATACACCCTCACTCCATGCACCAGACAGCCATACATACATACACACACACACACACACACACACACACACTGTGGAGACCACAAATGTCATTCACATACGGATAGCTGATATGTGTGTGATACACACACCACCCCTGCCTACGTCATGCTTTCCATACTGCAGTATGTACAGATCTCTACAACAGTGTACAGGGGTGTGTAACAATTGGGATGTATTCCCCACCATATGTTGCATATATATGGTCACACAAGTAAACACCCATGGCAGTACTGTGAATGATACACCTGCTAAATGATGATACGTATGACAGACATGCAGCAGTATTGGCCGCATTATGTGTACCAATGCTACGTCCAGCAATTGTGCTGCTATATGCACATAGGAGGATGTAAGTGTTACAGGTGTCAAGTGCCTTACAGTCAGTAACACCGGACCGCTGTGTAGGTTTTATGTCTTCACCGTCAAGTAACAGTAACATAGCGTACTGTTTGCACATGTAATGGTAGGATGGCGTGTGACACACCTGTGAGCCATCCCCGGCAAACATCCACCTGCACAGGTGGATCACCATTTTATGTACACACATCCATCCATAGCTGATGTACATCCTACAGTACTGTCAGTATGTCACCATATACAGGTGCCAATGATGGGGCTGCATTGCAACTGCATGTTGTAGCTGGGCACAGATGAGTTACATACATCAGCTACTGCACATGCATGGTAGCTGCATGCACACTACAAATTGTACATGTGTGTTGGTCCTACATGCCTGTCATGTAGCCATGTTTGTATGCATTGCAATTGGTGGAAATGTCTGATGACATACATAACACATGGACTGTTGTATGATATGATGGATGTCATGGGTAACTAGTACAGAAGGAATGTGTCCTTGGTCAACATTGCTACCTCATGTACTGTTAGCATTCAACAGCCATGGACCCACCTTCCATTTGCGTGCGTGTGATTGCTGTAGCCTCTTGTCTGCACGGAGGACAGCAAAAGCTATGCTATGTACATATGTGTTGTGTGTGTGGCCCATGCACATATCCACTGTGATTACATGTATGTCATATCCAAACATGTGTGTTCTTTGGTGTACAGCGACAGTCATCTGTCACAGCTGTGTAAGACCCAGGGCCCCCGGTATGTGTAGAGCTGACCTGGTATTGTACAGTGGTATCATTGCAATGCATAACACATGATGGAACCCTGTCGGTACATGTGTAGTCTACACAGTTGCTGTAGACCTATGTACAGTCCACTGGTCATGAGTCACATGATGTTGTGGTAATGTATGGCTGTGTATTGCTGGTCAATGACATAGTGATGTCTGAGGGCTACATTGTAGACTGCAGTGTGTACCTCTGTGATCTGCACATGAGACATCTGTGATGGCTCCTGAGTGTGTACTGGTCAGTACATGTGAGTGGCCTTCATGTACCTAGTCGGACTTTCCCGGTCAACAAATGTAAAATAAATAAAATAAAAATAAATAAATGTACGTGGGGACAGTAACACCATACTGTGCCCTTCCATGTTTAGAATCCGTGTGCATGCAAGATGGCCCTTTGCAACTGCTAAGTGTGTGAGCATGCCCAGTATGCCGTTGTGTAGATGGACACACAGTACATTCCAAACTGCGCCCTTCCATGCTTAGAATCCATGTGCATGCAAAACGGCCCTTTGCAACTGCTAAGTGTGTGAGCATGCCCAGTATGCCGTTGTGTAGTTGGAAACACAGTACATTCCAAACTGCGCCCTTCCATGTTTAGAATCCGTATGCATGCAAGATGGCCCTTTGCAACTACTAAGTGTGTGAGCATGCCCAGTACGCCGTTGTGTAGATGGACACACAGTACATTCCAAACCGCGCCCTTCCGTGTTTAGAATCCATGTGCATGCAAGACCGCCCTTTGCAACTGCTAAGACGGCCCTTTGCAAATGCTAAGTGTGTGAGCATGCCCAGTACGCCGTTGTGTAGATGGACACACAGTACATTCCAAATGGACGTGTGATACTAAGCATGTGGGCATGCCCAGTGACACCTTGTGTCAGTGATGTGCCTCTGTGTATGGGCATGGCCATTGACATCCTGTATAGCGATAGTGGTCATCCAGGCAACAGATGTCCATTTTCAACGTCATGATGGATGCCTACATTGAACACACTGGTTGACTGCCTTGAAGGGTGTACTGTCTGTGGCGCGTCCTGTATCTATGTAGTGTTGTTGTAGTGCTCCATAGATATTTAGTTGCCCTGATCACACCACTGCCGTGTGTTTGTCTACGTCTACCTTGGGACAGTAATATGCTTTCAGACTGCTCACTCTCTATACAGTCCCTATCAGCATCCTTGCCTTTGTAGATGATGTCATCCACCTAGAAGTATGCCTCTGGGAGTGCTGTGTTCAGTAATCTCGGTAGTGCATTCTGTACCTGCATAATGCTGTAGTGTGATAAGGTAAGTAGGTGTATGTTCGACTCCCAGCCCTGCTAAGTGTGTGCCTGTGTGTGTGTTTCCAGCTGCCTGGGGACACAGTAATGCTTTTAGATGCCTCACACCACATACATTCCCTATCGGTGTCTTTGCTTTTGTGGATGATGTCATCCACCTAGAAGTATGCCTCTGGGAGTGCTGTGTTCAGTAATCTCAGTAGCGCGTTCTGTAACTGTGTAATGCTGTAGTGTGATAAGGTAGTTAGGTGTATGTTCAACTCCCAGCCATGCCAAGTGTGTGCCTCTGTGTGTGTGTTTCCAGCTGCCTGGGGACACAGTAATGCTTTTAGATGCCTCACACCACATACATTCCCTATCGGCGTCTTTGCCTTTGCGGATGATGTCATCCACCTAGAAGTATGCCTCTGGGAGTGCTGTGTTCAGTAATCTCGGTAGCGTGTTCTGTAACTGCGTAATGCTGTAGTGTGATAAAGTAGTTAGGTGTATGTTTGACTCCCAGCCCTGCCAAGTGTGTTTCCAGCTGTCTGGGGACACAGTAATGCTTTTAGATGCCTCGCACCGCATACATTCCCTATCGGTGTCTTTGCCTTTGCGGATGATGTCATCCACCTAGAAGTATGCCTCTGGGAGTGCTGTATTCAGTAATCTCGGTAGCATGTTCTGTAACTGCGTAATGCTGTAGTGTGATAAGGTAGTTAAGTACATGTTCGACTCCCAGCCCTGCCAAGTGTGTTCCTCTGTGTGTGTGTGTTTCCAGCTGCCTGGGGACAGAGTAATGCTTTTAGATGGCTCACACCACATACATTCCCTATCGGCGACTTTGCTTTTGCAGATGATGTCACCCACCTAGAAGTATGCCTCTGGGAGTGCTGTGTTCAGTAATCTCGGTAGTGTGTTCTGTAACTGCGTAATGCTGTAGTGTGATAAGGTAGTTAGGTGTATGTTCAACACCCTGCCAAGTGTCTGCCTCTTTGTGTGTGTGTTTCCAGCTGTCTGTGGACAGAGTAATGCTTTTAGACAGCTCACACCACATACATTCACTATCGTTGTCTTTGCCTTTGCGGATGATGTCATCCATCTAGAAGTATGCCTGTGGGAGTGCGGTGATGCTGGAACTCGGTAGCGCATTCTGTTACTGCATAAAGCTGTAGTGTGGTAGACTAGACAGGTAGATGCTCGATTCCAGGGCATGGCAGGTGTGTGTTTGGCAGTTATAGCATATGTGTTGGTATCTGTGGGTGGCTAGCTGCAGGATGTGTCCAGTTTGTTTTGTTGCTGACCTATTTAGTGTCCACAGCCCGCATATTCTGCCAAGACACTGGGTTGTCAACGCATACAGTCGCCAATAGGTCTGGTGAGTAACTGTCAGCAACCCTACTCTTACCCTTGCTACGGTCTGACCCGTGTGATGCAACATAACACACATGCCTTGATATTAACAACACTACATGATGCAGGTGGCACATGTAGTTTCCTTTCCATTCCTGTCTAATGCATTGCTGTCATGTGGTTCGCTGTTGTGAATTAAATGCCATATCTACATGTGTGTGTACATGTATATGTGTGTATGTATATATACATATATATATCTACAAATAATATATGTGATATATGTAGATGTAGAGGTGGATATAGATGTGAACATATGTCTGGGGACATCAGCACTATTGACTATTTGTGCCAGATGATCTGTACGTGATAACCTGGGATCTATGTATATCTGTCATGGCGTGGTGTTAATGCACATCGTCTGTGGTGTGCAGGGCCACGGGTTGTAGTCGTGTAGACACCGGTTATTTTGTTGCTGGGAAGACCATGGGACATCGAATATAGTGATGGTAAGGCACCTGTTGCCAGTTGTGTGTGGATCTGAGTGACACTGAGCAGTGGTTAATATGTTGGAGGTTCGGTATGGGTCATATAACTATTCATAAGAAGACTATACTATGCAGATGAGGTTGACTATGGTCTATCACATTTATCACTAGGGTGTGCTGCTGGTCCCTGGAGTGTATGTGTGTAGTCAGCAAGGTGCAGGTCTCGCATATAGTTGACAGCATGGGAGAGGGGGTCAGGCATACTGTACATACATTGCAGAACTGTGCCTCGGGACTGCTCCTGCCTTAGCAAACCTAAGCTAGGGGTGTGTCTATACCTGCCTGGTGATGTTGGGAGGGATGACAGCAGTGGTGGAGTAGTCAGGGTGTACAGGCTGCACAAACAGGTGTTGATCAGCACAATCAGCTGATGACATGGCCAGCCCGCACATGAACAGTACATTAATGCGAGCAAGCAGCATACACACATGTTTCGTCCATACTCTACACCACCGGTGTATACCTGTAGGGACATTTCATGACACAGTCCAATCAAATGACACAGGCTGCAGCAGGCAACATATACCAACATGTGTAGGAGGCTGGGGCAGTGCGGATGTGTATGCTGCCGAACAACCCTTACTGGGGTGACATAAGACTTTATAGACCGAGGGTGACTTACCAGGGTCTACATGGGCTGGGGATGTTGGAGCACTATAGGGTGGACAGAGACCTCCTACAGCAGCTTGCTGACCTGTGCCTAACACATCAAACAGGCCGAGGGGAATGCATCACAGTGGATACCATGGGATGTGTTGGCCTAGGTGTACTAGCCACAGGTACCTCACACAGCGCAACTGGGGATATCATGGGTATCTCACAGGCATCTGCATCCAGAGTATTGCACCAGTTCACAGATGCCATGTCAACACATGCTAGTGAGCACGTACAGGTCCTCCACACACGTGATTAGTGGACCAGCAATATTAATCTGTTCAACCACATGGATGAGTACCCTGGGGTACTGGGTACTATAGCCTGCACATGTAGCACCACCTGGGGAGCAGGGTAGGGCCTACAGTCAGTGCAGGGGCATACCCTCCAACAGCTAGGCCCTATGCGATGGCCAGGGCATGAGATTGAATGTGTGTGCTGTCTGCCCTGGAAGCTGTGATGTGTCCGATATATGGCGTCTGACACAGCTGTAGCACACCAATGCCTATGTGGACATCCCCTACAGTCTCCTAGTGGGGGATGCTAGGTAAACACTGGTGTAGTGGCTTATAACACCCATCAGCAATGCACACACACTTGAACACTCACACCATACTGAGGCGGGTGCACAGGAAAGACATATACATGTGCGTGTGCTTGGGATGCTCAGTTCACAGTTCTGGTATCTGGACACATCTGTTGGGGCTCTGCAGTATTCACAAGCTACATGCATACATGTTGTTATGTTATTTGCTATGCTACACAATGTTATTCTGCAGTAACAGTTGCAGCAGGAACAGCATGGGGCAGGGCCACACAGCCCAACACCATTGCCAAGGCCTGTACAGGCACAGTGTGACTTGGTGAAGAAACTACCCGAGTAGGGCAAAGTTGACGACAGCCCGTGCACAGTATGACCTGCCCTTGGCAAAGAGGCAACACAAGACATATGCACTGACACAGTAGGTACCCACGGATTTCCCCTCTCTGACCAGCACACAGTACAATGGATGCCAAACATAACAGTACCTGTGCTCGGCCATGTATGGGAAGAGCACTGTGTGCATCCGACATAGGCAGCACTCCAGCAATGTCCTCCAGTCCGTAACACAACCAGGGTATGTCTATTGACCTAACAAGTGGCAGTTGTATTAGAACTTACGCATTGCTCTGGTATGTATGTGAGCATACAAGTGACTGTTGTGGCCAAATGTTAGGGCAGCTAACAGTACACATCCATAGTGGCACCATGACCTCTGCAGCACATACTGGGTCACAATGGTAGGCTGTAGTACACAGGGTGTCCTAACCCAATGCAGATTATGGGCTGACCATCATGTGTGTCCTTACAGCCCACACACGTTCCATGCAGCTGGACAGATGTGGACCAATACAGACAAATGATATACGATGGCCTATGGATATGCCCAATGACTGACCCCAACCCCCTATGACACACACACAGATAACAGCAGGCCAGGCTGTTTGATGTAGGATGTGTAATAGGACGTCCAACACCACTGTCTGGTAATTAATGCTGGGAACTGACATACCCTGGTATCCCTCCAACCAGCAATTTAGATAGGTCCACACACTGACATGGAGTACTCGGCAGACCAGTACAGTAGTGGCAGATGTGTACAACTGTTGGCTATGCTCCCCGTCACACCTACACATGTGAGAGTCATGTGCACCACCCACGGTGCTGTGTAGGACTGGGGTTGTGGTTGCATGTCCCCCCATGCTATACAGACATGTAGCAACTGTCAATGCCACATGACCATTAGCTACCCTGCAGACACAGCATGTCACCTGTCTGTGTAGAATGGAGGGGTCAGCAACACAGTACTAACTATCTGGACATGTGACACATGCAATACAGTTGACCATACTTTGCATGCTCACACACATGACGGTATTGTCAGTCTACAACATGCATAACACTCATACTGGGCATGCTCACACACTGAAACATAGGACGGCCAGGCATGCACACATCAGTGGTCCGGACATATCTGCCAGTACATTGCTATACTGTTGGATGACTGCGCTGTATGGTGTTTGCGGTCTATTGTCTGTACATATGCCATGGTCTATTGTTAATTCACATGAGCTATGTGCGCAGGGTACTTCTACCATCACGTGTATAGGGCAGTTCTTTGTTTGCGGTCAGGCCGACGCCTTTGGATACAAACCGGGTAAGGCACAGTCCGCAGGTGGGAGCTGTTGTGCATGGGTTTGCACAGTGTTAAGCACTACTGACCTCTGGTCACAGTACCTTATACACGTTTACACTCCACATTTCTTTGACAGGGCACTACTGGCATACTGGTAGACAAACATGCTTACAGACGCTCGCTCTCCGACATTTCCACTTACATTTGTCACTCACACTGGGTGTGTGCGATCCCTTGTGATGCGTATTACATCGGACTACATGACTACAGTATCGGGTATGTGTAACCATTTTGCGACGGCAGCGGTTCGACTGTATGGACTCGGTGGCCTGTCCAGTGATGTACTCATATTATATGTGTGTTCCTCATACGATCTGCTCCCATCTGCCTGATACATGGAACCGATACTCTGCAATGCTGACATGTGACTTGAGTTTGTTAACGCAGCTGTCTGCCGAGTCATGCTACCGCATACCAACTGCACATTGACCACCTTTCAGATTGCACGACGGGAGACTGTAGGAGTGACACCTTTCCCACTTTGCATGGCACAGTCCCTCATCGCACATCACATGTGACAATACCAGAACTCTCCACCAATCGGGGACACATTTCTGCAGAATCAGGGACAGGTCATGAAAAACAGGGACACTTTTACAAAAGTAGTGCTATTAACTTGACACATTGACAGAATCAGAGCATATGACATAATACACATATTCTGAAGTAACAGTTGTTTATAACTTTTACTTATTGTCATTAGTCAGTAAGTGTAATTCACCACCTTTCCTTCAACAGCCACTACATTTAGGAGGGATTAAGAAGGACACAGTTAGACTTTCAGTCAAACTAAGGGACGTACCTGACATTCAGGGACAGTTGAGAGGTATGGACAATACTCTAGCTATTGCAACTGTCCTGATTAGGGGACCTTCTCATGTTGTAGGTGTCTGTACTGGTTGCTTGTTACTGGTCTTGTATACCTGACACGTCGGTATGTCATATGTAGTAGCATAAGCAACTATACTGCTGCTAGACTACGCTTTGATTTGCTCCGATATGTATATTTCTGTACTATGCATGGCTGTAAGTATGTTCTGCCCTGGTACATCTGACAGTTCTACAGAGCAGGTTCCACTTTGGCCGTTCAGACTGGTGGCGGCCCTATAGACCCTATATGTAGAGCTATCACATGTGTCGAGGCAACACATACCCACAGCTTACCTCTCAACTGTCCCTGATTTTGACTCAAATTTTAACTCTGTCCCTTTTAATCCCTCCTAAAACTAGTGATGTTTGGAGGAAAGGTGGTGAATTACACTTCATGAATAATGACAATAATTAAGAGTTACAAACTTCTTTTACTTCAGAAAATGTGTATCAATTCATATGCTCTGATTCTGTCAATGTTTCCAGTTAATAGCTCTAATATTTTAAATGTGTCCATGATTGCCCTTGTGTTTTCTTGACTTGTCCGTGATTCTGTTGAAATTTGTCCCCAATTGGTTGAGAGGTCTGACCCACAGCCAGTAGTACACGGATGACCTCCACGGTTTGCATACGTTAAGGTTATTCATGTAGCATTAGAATTGATAATACTGTTTCCTATTACATGTAGCTGTTACTGATACAAAAAAATTGATGTCTGACACCACTACACACACTATATAGCCTCCATTCCCTAACTCACAGGCCATGTGCCATAACTGTCGTTTTGCAAGACTCAACTGCCCAGACGGGTGTGTCCCTCGCAGGCGTACGGGTGTTTAACCTCTTCTATTATGCTATCATCTACCCTGAGGTGGTCAGCAACTTATGCACTTTCTGTCAGTAGCAGAACTCATATACCAATGGGTGTGACTGAACACCATATCAGGGACAATGCATAACACCCTGCAGGACACATTTAGACGATTGGTTCTATTAACTAGACACATTCACAGTCACAGAACATATATATTCATTCACGTTTGTCGAGGTACATGCCGCTTATGACTCATACATGTTGTCATCTGTCATTACCTGTATTCCGACACCTGTTCACCTAATATCAGTAGTTCTGGCAGTGTTTAGCTGGACTTTGTTACATTCTGATACATAACTATGGACGTCCATGCTAATCGGGTACACAGCACTGTGTAGGTCTCTATGTATTCCCCGATGGTTTACAAATTATCCGGTAGATGTGCTCTTCAGGTTTGGGAGGTGTAGGTGTATGCTATGCCCACATAGGAATATTAATGACTTCCACTGGGTGGGCCTACTACATCTCTGCCAACCAGCACCTACACACTTAAGCCCATTAATGCATACCCATGGTCCACCTACCTGGCACCCCTCTACAGCAGTCGTGACAAATACTTACTGCGAGCGCAGCTGGGGTATGAACACACCCCTACACATTGCCCACTCTCTCCATCTCGGGACACATGTCGTACGTTTTGCCAACCCATGTATTATCACACTTGCACAACCTACTGTTCCATGTACACCTGCATCCTGCTCATATTAGTGTCAGCAGATTCTTTCATAACCTGAATTTTTGGGGTCCCGCAAGGGACACCGTTATCCATGTTTAAAGTGCAGACCTTGCAGAACTCTCCCACTGGTCCTTTCCTACCGGTGTTTTGGACAGCGGCAGTGTATTGATCTGTATTGCCTGTTTGTATGTCTGTCCAGCCTAGCTGGGTGATGTGGGGGGTACAACATTTCTTTATTGGACCTCCCAGTCACAAATGCCCGGGCTGTAAATATGTTACCCCTAATTTCTGTGAAGTAACCTATTTATGTGAATGTGTATATCTACACTGACATATAGTTTGTTTTGTGTGTATGTGTATATACCACTACCTGTTGTTTGTGTATATATATCTATCTATATATATCTGTAGTATATCCTTGTGTGTGTGTGTGTGTGTGTGTGTGTGTGTGTGTGTGTGTGTGTGTGTGTGTGTGTGTGTGTGTGTATATATATATATATATATATATATATATATATATATATATATATATATACGTATGGATATATATGTGCATGTAAATTAATATAGCTATGTGTATATATACGTTTTTATCTATATATACA
The DNA here is from genome assembly GCF_019279795.1 of Protopterus annectens. Lineage (NCBI taxonomy): Eukaryota > Metazoa > Chordata > Ceratodontiformes > Protopteridae > Protopterus > Protopterus annectens. The sequence goes on along the minus strand of NC_056741.1, from coordinate 1,005,119,729 downwards.
TCTGTGTGTCCGTTAAGCTATACATTTCCCAGACATGGACACTTACACATGTGTATTGGTTTTATTCCTGCTTCAACAGCATACTATTGCCTTAGTCATTCTGACACCGAAACTTCACTTCAGTGAACTTGTGCTCAGTATATTGCATGTTATGCAGTGGACAGATGTCACAAGTTTTTCATGTCTGGGGTGCCGCTGCTAACTGGGTTGTGATAGTGTCATTCGACCTATTCCTCGTATGCGCAGCCTATTCCAGCTACTGTGTTTGTTTCTGTACACATTCATATTATTACTGTTGATAGGATGTGTGTTTGTGTTACTATGACTGTACATCGACAAATTGTTGTCTTCATGTAGTTTTGTCTTTTTACTTTTCCCGGTTTGGGGGTGTCACAGCAGAACTCCATTCTGCCCATGGGTGGTGTATAGGTTTTACGTGCCAGGCTGCCAGACCTGACGCACAACATCTGACAACGATACGCCCATTCATGCATGTCTCCAAGCAAACGGCGCTCTATCGGGGAATCACAACTACATACTAGCTGACCTCCACGGGCCGCTCCATTGCACCCGGCGCAACGTACCCTACCACTCCTGTGTCCATACTCGCATATCCATGGTTTCTCCTGCACACCCGTGTTGAGTTTCCCCGCATAACAGCCATTATACACCTGATATCGCAGCCATGACACACCTTTACACATTGCCCTCTCATGAGCATTGGGGCCCTACACACATTTTGTACTGCCTCGTGTATCCACAGGCTCACCATCCATTCATATTTGCACATACGTGCCTTTCCTGGTGTTATGGATTACGAACGATTTCCGGGTTACAAGTGTAGGTGGTTGCAACATGTCCTACATTCCATCTATTTACAATGTTGACGTAGCACTATTAAAGAAAAATAAGAGCAAAACTGATAACACCAAGAAGAGTAGTTCCAGAACCGCAAAGTGAAGACAATAGTTCGTAAAAAAGGTAAGTCCTTTATTAGTTGCCAAGTGGTAAAAATCCAAAGACAGTTGGTACAAAGCAGCAAAATCAGACCAAATGGTAAAATCCAAAGTCAGTAGGTACAGAACAGCAAAATCAGACAAGCGCTTTCGCTTGGAGAATGCCAAGCTTTTTCAAGTCAAAAACTTGCGGTTCTGGAACTACTCTTCTTGACGTAGCACTATGACGATGTTATGGCCACTGGTATAGCCCTGCCTCTGGTGTGGAGAGCGGTGCTCTACCCACACTTGTGCAGCTTTATTTGACATATGCTGTGAGCACTTCATAATCCCTAACTTGCTCTGGATTCCCTTCACAACTCTTAGATTTGCTTTCGTCTTTCAGCGTTCCTAACACACACACACACACACACACACACACACACATATATATATATATATATATATATATATATATATTTATATGTGTATATATAGATAGATATGTAGCCATATAATTGCATATTTCTGTTATGTCTGTGGATATTTATCTATACACACATCTATCTAACTATATATATATGAAAGTTACAGCTGTAGAAGACAACATACATTTGCTATGCTAATAGCTGCGTACACCTGCACAGGCCCACTTGCATCTACTTATTCTGAGTTACATATGGTTACAGGCACGTCTTTAAGATTACATGTGCCTTATTCCTTATGACAGTACCACTTTGATGGAATCCAGTTAACGGACCCATGCGAACACGGTCACCTTTACATGTATAAATGTTGGCTTTACAGCACAGAGGCATTCATTACACAATTAATATGTACTATAGTCGTACTTGCACCAGGAATGCCTTTATGTTGGGCAGATGCTGTAACCACTACACTATTGTATTCTGGCTCATTTATATGTATACCCATGGTTCATAGCTGCTGTGACATATGCCTCACCACTTCCCTTACACAGCAGGCATCCATTCTCCTGCTGGGAAAACTGCAGTACTACAATTAGGACATTCCCTGTTTCCTACTGCTCTGGACCCGTGCTGCAAGTCTACTCACTCCAAGGATATTCATAACTCCTACGCTTATAGTCCTCGCACATACATGGGTTTGATTGTCAGGATGTTCAAGTGCTGGGCCGGGTTTAGGTTCGTCTGATTGGTGACTAGCACTGCCCTGGCACTGTTCAAAGATCAGATGTAGCACATGGACAGAGTTAGTCCAGAGTTTAACATTCTACCTGTGTTTACGGACGCAGGTGTTTGGGCACCTCTGACCACATTATTGGGTCGGTGCTACATAATTTAAGGTGGGGGGTGGTTTCCCTTCCCATTTGACTATTTCATTCATTTATACATACAAATGAATATTATTCTGGACATCTGTTATGAAATCACGATGGGTATGCAATAGTCTTGTCAACAGTTGGTTGGTGTACTTCTGTGTATGGACCTCTCTGATACTCGGGGACTTGTGTCTACAGTGACAGGGACAATCACAGACAGTTCTACCATATTAGTACTATTAACTTGGAACATGTTGACAGATTCATAATACTACTAATTGTCTGCAGTTAAATGCATCTATTACTCTTCATTGTTGTAAGTAGTCATTCTCATTCAACACCTTTCCCCCAAAGGGCACTGGCTTTGTGAATTTTTAATGGTCTGGCCAGTTATTGTGTGAATGCTCTGACCATTGGTATCGCTGACATTGTCATATGTACGGGTTGTGCTGTATTCCAGTGACTAGGGTTGGCACCTTTTCGAATGGCCAAGATAGGACATTTTCAGAACACACCAGGTTTTACAAGCCGACACATACCCATGGTCAGTACAACGGATAAAACTTTACTTATTTGCCTTCATAAAAGCCTATTGTTGTAGCGGTTTATTTGCTTATTCTGTTTCTTGTAACGTTTAGGTATTGTAGATACTGCAATAATTATTTTCTGCTACTATTACATAACATATGAGACATAATTATGTCCTACAATCCCAGAACATTTGCCTTTTGAAATGTCTTTTGTCAGGACACAACTGTCCAACGATAGACTGTCCCTCGCAAAGTGGGACAGATGAGAACCCTACTGCGGACACCAGATTGTTTGGGCCAACACATAGCCACAGTCACTGCAGGTTTAGAATGGTCATTTGTTTCCTAGCTGTAAGTCTTATACCTTTGGCACTTTTGTTGTTTGCCTGTTTCTTGTATGAATTACGTTTATTCTATCCTGAAGTGACCGCTTTAGGCAACTGTTACATGCAGTATGGTGCATAGTTATTTCCTATGGTCACAAGACATTTGGCATTGTACCATTGTTGGTCAGGTCACACCTACACACACATTAATTGTCCCTCACACAGTGAATCAGGGGTATCCTGTTTATGTCAGTGCCTTCATCACCCTTATACCATGTGCCACTATGCAAATGTGTGCAATATATTCTCTCGCTTATTCGTGTCGGGACACGTGCGTCACGGGCAGGTGTTTGATCGTGGGTAGTAGGTTATACATGACCATTTAGGGCTGGACAGTGTCGTGCACCTCTAATGCATATTCCAACTTGTGTCCAGATATCTACAGGACTGGACTTCGTGTCTTCCATTCTAATGTTTACACAGGTTACGTAGCCCAAGAGGGATATCCCAAAAATTGGACTGGTCCAAAACAAGATGAATACCGACCATTTTTCTGGCATTATGAAAATGTGCTGGGGGTTTTACATGCAAGGGATACATAGTGTGCAATCCTGCAACTGCCTAGGGTGACACTACCTACTACATATGCGTAGTGGTCACTATGTGTAGCTGTGGCTGCACCAAACCAGTAGGCCAAGTATGGCTGGATTTGGCAGACGTTCAGGTAAGGGAGTGGGTTGTGTGATGTGGAGGGGATGCTGGGTAGTCCATTATGCATCCAGGTGTGTTGCATTTGTTATGGCCAGTTCCATCAAGACCAATCTATGGGTGTGTGCCGGTGACAGGTCTATACATTTGTATCGCACATTTCAATATTCATATGTTTGTGGGATTGTGTTCTACAGTATGGCCTGTCTGGTTGTATTGCAGTTGTTTAGACATGTGTTTGTGTTTCTTTCAGCTTCACCCGCTGCTCCCTCATACACCTTCGGTTCACCTATTCTGCATACGACACAGTATCGCCTTGGAGGATTGCACCATTACCCATCCCCCCACACACACATATTCCTCACACCCCATACATCACTGCTTTGGTTGTTGGCCCATGACACGGCCAGAGTAACACATTGAATACCCTACATATGTCAGGTACCTGTATGGTTGTGTGGACTACGCTGCCATGTTTGCTTTCCACATGCTATACCTCATGCACATAGGTACACGCCCATACTTAACTTTCATTGCATGGTTGGTATACCCGGGTACTACCCGTTCAACTGTGATACATCCTGACAGGTTTGGCTTGTACCGCTGATTTGTGGATTTTGGCAGACTGTTCTACTCATTGGTAGGACGCCACATTTTCCTATGTCCAGGATGGGATATATTCCGTACACATATCCGACTATACTGGACAGCACATCCCCACAGTCGATGGTATGGATAATACTGTTCCTTTCAGCTTACGTTTCCTTATTGTTGTAGCTGTTTATATGCTCCTTCTGTTTCGTTTGCATGCTTATTTTATTTCCTATCACATTTGGTATGTGAAATACAGACATGCCTTTTGTATGTGACTATTACATGCCTTGTGGGATATGATTCGGACATACGGTTGCTAGATATGTACATTTATCATGTATTTTGTTATGGACACATCTGCCCAGCTGTGTACCCTCCCTCACATTATGGGTCAGCTGGTGACCCTAACCATTGGGCTGGACGTACCTACTGGTGGCTTGCTAACATATGATGCGTTTCACTTCCACTTGGTATAGCTATCTACACTGCGTTGGACTACGGCCACATGGTCTTCCATGTCATTTGTTCACGGGCTAGGGACTCGTTATTCCCTACCGTGCATTTGTGCTTGCTTCTTCATTTTGTGTTCGCAGGAACTTTCTTGCATGCTTTGCATACGTTTCAGTATCCATGGACACTGACAGATGTGATTACTATCTTGCAACTTGTTATATGCAAGCATTTTAGGTTGCACGTCGACAGCTGGCATTTCCATGCCTCCGTGCGGCACTTCAACACACCCTATGCACTCGCGCTCCTTTCCTGTGCACGTGGCTGTGGCGGCAGCCTGCCTTCATTAATATGCATTTGGCACTACTGCGCCATCTTCACGCTGCACTGTCGGCGCAAGCCTACTGCCGTCCTTGTGCCGAGCTTCATGAATCCCGGGGATTATATCTTGATTGTAGTTTATTAATAATGAAAGATCTTCCAAAAGTTCAAGTTATGGATGTTGACAAACTGCTTTTCTGGTTGCATTTTTTGTTTCTAGTAAGTATAGCCTGCTTTGTTCTACTTTTTTATTTTATTTATTTCATATTTGAGCACATTGTGATCTCTGAAACAGATCATGTTCTTAGCCTGTGGAAAAAAAACAAGGAAGATTCTTTCATCTGGCTCATTTTATGTAGTAAATCTATATTACATAGAAAGGTCAGAAAGGTGATTTTGAAGACCTGTAATGTATCATTAAGTGGTAGGAAGCAAAGCTGATTCACATTATCAGATATCACCACTTAGTTAAAGGTGCCAAGCTCAAATCTGGTTATATCTGTAGTTAAGAAGGTTTCTTCTTTGTGAATTTTGTTTTGACTCCATTTCATGAATGTCACCAGATGTAGACGAATGGAATCAGCTATGACTCTGACTGCAAGAAAATTAAGAGGTGATGTTGTCAAGATATATTGCAATGCGCTGTGTCTTCCAACTTTGTTGCAGCCTGGTGCTTTCAGTCCTGGTAGAAAGCTTTATTAATCAAGGAACACTTTGAAATTGCATATCAGGATATGCTTGTCTGTAGTCTATATTGCAGTCCTCTGCCATGATTAATTCAGTCCGTAAGTTAAATGTCAACCATTATGTTGCTCTTTCTGCCAATGTTATGTAGGTATCTGGTGAAATGCAGTGGCAGACCATAGTCAGCATTTTAAAAACATTAACCTCTACATGGACTAGCAACAGTTGCCTGTTTTCACTATATGGAGCCTGCTTATCACTTAGATAGCAGGTCACATTCTTCAGAAAATTTATGCAGTAGTGACGCTTTCTACTCCCTTATGCTTCCCATCTGATTTTAGGATAGCATACCCTGGGAGAGATACTTCAGAATCTTCTATCACTTTAGCAAGCAATATCAAACCAGCTGCAAATAAGTAGACAAAATATAAAATGGCAGTGGGGCTGTGAAGTTACAAAGAAAACAGCAGCTAACTACGGTTGAAGAACATTTACCAGTGCACTAAAGAGTTATGCTTAAATAGAAAAGGATCTGTTAGCAGCAGTATGTGGATGTGAGAAGCTATATTTGCATAATTTTGGCAAGAAACACATGTGGAGACAGACCATTAACCCTTACAAAGCCAGTTTAGAAAGTCTTTGAATAATGCACCTCTGAGATTGCAGGAGATATTATTTAGTCTGGAAAGGTATGATGTTGATCATGATGATGATGATGATGTCAACGCACCAAACAAGTAAGGCAAGCAACTGCACACAACAAATGTGATAAGTAGTGCATACTTATGAGGCAACATGAAGATTCCCCTAAATAACTGGAATTACCCTAGATAATCCCACAGTTATAGTTAACTAATGAATATGTAAAGAATTTTTTGAATGAGAAGGAGGAAATAAGCTGTGCCCAAGGCTTGGTGTTAAACACTTTGAAAAGTAAAGTACCTATCCTGTTAAGAAAGTAGATGCTTAAAAGTATACATATATCACATCTCAGATACTGAAATGCAAATAAAGATCTCAAGATGCATTGTATTACACCTATTTGTTAGCTTAAACAGAACAGTTTTGCTCTAGTTTTCCGTATGTACCTTATTTCATAACAAAGAAAGTTAGCCTCCATAATTACAGGCAGACCTCAGAATAGAGTGAGCAGAGATCACTGCTGGAGTACATTAACAAACCATAGCCAGCATTTTAAATTTCAAAAATACAGGTTATCTTACATATCAAAATTATTGTTTTAAATGTCCAGAAATTATTAAGTTGTCAGACACTACCAGCACCAGTATGATTAGTGGTGCACTGAAGTCCATATTTCCAATGAGGGTATGCCCAATATTGCCATATAATCCAATGGTCTGCAATGTATGAGTCAGGAGATTTAAGGAAATACCTGGCACAGACTGTGAAAAACATGATGAAGAGAGGCAATAACAGTAACTGTGGAGACAGTCATTTTATAGTTTTGGAATATTAAACCGTCAATTGTAAGGATTCATTTTTTTCACTGGCACAAATGTTGATAGGAAAAATGCTAAAGAATCTGTTAAACAAGTAAGTTTATTTTGTATTGCTGGCAAATCATAGCCATAGATAATCTGCATGAGAGTTATTAGAGGCAAATATTTTATTATGATAGGTACTTCAGAATATTATTTGATCCAAAAATAGGGCACATTCAGAATTTAACATTTGTGAAAAGAGCAACACAAGAGGCAGTAGTGAAATGAAAAGTAGAACAATCCAGATCACATATAGTCCATGTAAAATATAGTGCAGTATGTAGAGGAAATAAAAGGCATCTATACAAACATGGCCTTGTTGCAAAAAAGAAGAGGATATGAAGACAACATACTGTTTATTTGTGAAAATAGTGAATTGCAAGAAGGCACCCATACTGGGACACAGCAAGCAACAAAAAGAGAGCTGAAAAGAAACAAATTCCTTCTCAAGTAGACCCTTCAAAGTGTCAGGGCTGGATTCACGAAGGCTTGCAAGGAGTCTTAGAGTAGAGTAAGACTCCATGCAGCCATCATGTCCGACAAGCGATCGAGGAACAGCCTGTAGGGGCGTGTAAGAGAGCTTCTAAAATGGCTCTTACACGGACAGGGCTGGGATATGCAAATTACCTCAATTGCAGGTGAAAGGAATGCAAATGAGGTAGGTTTGTGATTCAGGAAACCCGAACCTGTCCGAGTAAGAGCAGTGTTATTTGCAGAAATGTACTCAGTTGACAACTGAGCACCGTTCTGCAAATAGCAAAACGGTGCCGTGACAGCTCCAAATAAAGGTTGCATCCAGTGCAGGAAGCATGCCAATGGCCAAATATACGGCCATGTGAAATGTTTCCTGATGCAATATGAAAATAATAATATATTTTTTTTCGCCGATTTCCGATGTTTAAGCATAGCGCAGCGCTGCGCAAACGAGGTGTGGTCTAAAACCCAGAATACTAAAAATTAAATGCCACAAATGTGGATTTTATTGAAATTGTTAATGTACAATGCAAGGGAATGGCAGGCTGAAGACAACATGGCCACCGAGTAGAGGTTGCTAAGGGGGAAAGCTCAGTCTAAGACATGTAACCAAGCATTAGTAGGCAATCCTATGTAAATGAGCGTTAGGTTAGTGAATTGCAAGTTTACATAGCAAATGAGCACAGTCAGTGGAGTATAGGAGTAGGATATGGGGAGTAACAGAGTAGAAGATAGCTGACATCACGAGGGGGGTATGAATGAAAGAAGTGAAGCTCATTGGAGCAGAGTGGCATGTGTCAGCTGTCATTCACAAATCATGGAAAGAGGTGTGTCAACAGGTAGGCTAGGGAAAGGCAAGAAATGGAAGGTGTATGCCGTGGATAACACCAAAGTTTCTTGCTGAGCAGGTATGCGTGCGTGTGCATGCATGTAAACCCGAGTAAAACAGAGTGCGGGCTTGTAAGCATGAGTGCACGCGTTTAAGCTGGAGTAAGCATGTATAAGGCTGTTTAAAGAGTTGTAAGTGCATTTGCGCTGGTGTGCATGAGTTTTAACCCGAATAAGCAAGATTTAGTCCGTGTAAGCATGTGTGCGTACGTGTTAGCTGCTGTGCGCGTGTTTGCGCTTGTGTGTGCAGCGCTCCCCCCCTGAGGAAACAGAAAGGAAAAAGGAAGCACAGCAAATAGTAGGAAGCTACCAGGGAGTACTAGCAGAGCTAGCAGGTGAAAACAATCAGAATCAGGCAATTACGCAGGCAGTACACTAGCCCAGCCCAGCCTAGCACTTAAAACTCTGCAAACAACAGTCCATTATGTTTCTCACAACAGACACTGCAGTAAGCAAATAGAAGTGAAAACTGAAAAAGCTTTACTGAGACAAAGAAATGTTAGGGGCTGCCATTGCTGTTATAAGGTGACATATGCAACATGCTGAGGGTGGTGACAATGGAAATGCTGCTGGACAACCCACGGTGAAGAGACGGAGAAGAGTGTACAGGCCCAGGGTAACCTACCAAGGGGCTATATGAGCTGAAGATAGTGGAGCACTATAGAGTGGACAGAGACCTCCTGCAGCAAATTGTTGAGCTGTGCAGGCCACGCCTCACACACAGAACCAACAGAGGGGAACCCATCCCAGTGGAAACCAAGGTATGTGTTGGCCTAAGAATATTAGCAACAGGTACCTTCCACAGACCAACTGGTGATATGATGGGGATATCACAGGCATCAGCATCCAGGGTACTACACCAGTTTCTGGCTGCCATGTCAGCACATGTCGGTGATCATGTATATTTCCCCAATACCCGTGAGGTATTGGCCAGCAATATGCGTCTCTTCCAGCAAATAGCGGAATACCCTGAGGTAGTGGGTGCAATAGACTGCATGCACATACGCATCAAAGCACCAGCCGGTGAGTGGGGTAGGGTCTACTTCAACTACAAGGGCTTCCCCTCCATCAACTGCCAGGTTGTGTGTGATGCCCAGGGCATAATACTGAATGTGTGTGCAGGCTTCCCTGGAAGCTACCATGATTCCCATATCGGGCATCTGATGCAGCTGTACCAGACATTTGCCATTGGGGACATCCCACATGGTCACCTAGTAGGGGATGCTGGCTATGCACTGGAGCCGTGTCTGATGACACCCATCAGAAACGCACACACACCTGAACAGGAACGCCATAATGAGGCACACGCACAAACACATAATGAAAAGAGCATGTGTTTGGGCTGCTCAAGTCATGGTCCTGGTGCCTGGACACATCTGGTGGAGCCTTGCAGTACTCACCAACTACATGTACCCAAATTGTCATGGTATGTGCTATGCTACATAATATGATCCTGCGAAAACAGCTGCAGCAGGACCAGCATAGGCCTGGGCCAAACAGCCCCCCAACATTGCCAAGGCCATCACAGGCAGAGTGTGACTTGGAGGAGGAATAACCTGAGCCTGCCCCAGTAGGCAGAAGGAGGCATGCCCAGTATGCTTTGGCCTTGACAAAGAGGCAATGCATAGCACACACACTGGCTCAGTAGGAACTCTGGAAATGATACCTCTCTCCGACTTGCACATATAGTAAAAGGGATGCCTAAGTTGACACTACCTGCTTTCAAACATGTACAGGGAGTGTAGTATGTGCATCCAACATAGGCAGCCCTGCAGCACCACCTAAGGCATGATTGCCATGTGTTAAGCAATATAAAGCAGTGCTAAACAGCATTTATCACCATGTAGTATATGCAAACAAAATCGCACACACCAGCTAGCACAACTGTGGTCAATGTTCAGTAATATTGGGCAACGTCCAGCAATGTTGGTGAATATTGAGCAATGTCAGACAAGCCTGGTCTAAGTAGGGCATAGCTGAACAAAAGCCAACATACTCATATTTGCTTAACTGGCCCTTAAGCAGTCTGGTCTGCTCAGTATGAAAATATAAAGCAGTGATGGGCCTCGAACCCAGAATACTGTGCACTATAGCCAAAGTACTGGACCACTAAATCATGACAGCATTGCAGTGGTCAGCCTCTATGAAGGAATGTTGATAAGTCTATGCAAAGTATTTCATGGAAACCCTGCAGGCACAGCATAATCCTTGTTGAGTTATGACACAAAGGTGAGTCCTGCAGTGAGAACAGAACCTGACTTCCAACACACACAGTATAAATGTTAATATCGGTCATGTTCGCACACATCAACAAATGTAGTAGACCTCAGATAGCAACATACTGAGAGGTCATACTGGGCATGCTCACACACTTGAATAAATGAGACAAATGTCAGGCAACAAAACACGGAATGGCAGAACTGGGCATGCTCACACACTTAGGCCATGTCTGAGTACAGCAGTGGGCCACGCATATCTGGCAGTTGCATGTGTTAACCCAGGAACATGTCACTATATAGCAATCCGCCCTGTGCACACAGGTATATGACAACAGACACATCTATAATATAGTGGAACCCTGTCATAATCAAATATGTTCTGCAGATACCAAAGTTGTTCATAGAAACTGGTAACGCAAAGATGATAAAGACCTGCAAACAGTATCAGCAATAAACATTGTGCATCTTGAACATTAGCATAGGTTCAGAGGTCGATACTAGGCTATCTGCCCTAGGGCATGCACGAGCCTAGCCAGAGTGTGTTTGGCATTCGCAACCCTATCAGATTACTACACTGTGTGTGTGAATAGTAGGTCAAACAAGATAGCCCATGTACATTTAGGCTAGTGTGCCTCTGTCTAGCAGGGACACAGAAGATATCCCAGGGGTAAACATACGATCACCCATACAGTCGTCAAGATGTCTCCTGTAGGTGGTCAGTGGGTCGCTCTGTCTATGTGAAACTGGGATTATATTCTGGAGTGAGTGGAGCCTCTGGGATAAGAATCTATCCCACCACAATGTCCTATTAACATCTGTGCTGAGGTATATGTCCCTGGAGTGTGTAGCTCCAAGGGAGTCGGATATCCTGAGGTGGAGCAGGTCCAGTAATTCTGGGTTGGGTATATCTGTAAACAACAGGCAAACATCATATCTGAGTAGGTGGTAAGCGACTGAGTAGAGCTGGAGTTACTGCATCTGAACTGTGCAGGGCATCTGTGTGAGTCCCTAGATCTGGTTGGTGAAGAACTTCCGTGGCCAGTACAGTTGCTGCAGGTGTCGGGTAAGGTACACCCCAAATGTGGCATTGTAACCAAGCATGGATGTGATGAGTATAGGGGCACAATAATCTCACTTGATCTAGATGTGAAACCATATGGGATAAGGTGGCCCACATAGAAGGTGTGTCCAACCACTTTGGCAACGTGAATGTCAAAGGCGACAGTATGAACAAGTCATGTCCCCAAACCCCTAACAACTCCTACCGTATGTAATGGAGTACTACCTATGTGGTAATATGTGGGCATGTTGTTATTCCCAAAGGGGATGTCTATGCAACAAATGGCATTTAGCTGTAGGCCATGGCTCAGGCACCAGTCATCCATCTCTGTGACACCCTGTTTGAGTATGCATGTGGCAGCTGGAGAGTTGATCATGGCATCCAGTTTGCATTCAAGTGCAAACATGTTCAGCCATATCCTCCCTGTGGTAGCCTGTACGTCAGACAAATATATACTGAACAAGAGAGGTCCCAGGACCGAGCCGTGTGGGATGCCACGTGTAACTGGTGTATAGTCAGACATGGCACCTGCAATTATGACCATGTGGGTGCTATCCCTGATCCAGGTATCAATCAATTGTGTGAGATATGTGTCCATATCGACGCTGGTGAACCTATGCATAATGGCCCAGTGGGTTATTGTGTTGAAGGGTTTTGCAAGGTTCAGGTAGGCTGTGTGGACAGCCGTCCCTGTGTCGATGGACCAGTTAGCCATTTAAAAAATACAAACAGGTTCAAGAGGCAAGATCTGCCCACAACAATGTTGAAATGTGTAGGACACAGTGTCTGTAGGTTCCCGATGTCTATGTGTATGAGTCCCATGACAATCCGCTGCATAGCTTTGCAGAACAGGCTACTTAGGCTTATAGGGCAATATTGTCTGTGGTCCATTGTGGCACCAACTCTGTGAAGTGGGACCACTGTCGCTGTTTGCCATTCCTTGGGTACATATCCTGTTGTAACTCCGATATTGAACAGTGATGTAATGTGAGGGTTGCGTCTGTCATGATGCTCATGTAAGATGCAGGCTGGGACACCGTCTGGTCACATTGATACTGTGATGTACGCTTTGGGGAGGGCAGCACTCACCTGTTATTGTGTGATGTCAGGGAGGTTATACTCTTTTGGGATGGATAGTTGCTCCTTAGGGGGGATGGGTGTGAGACATCTGCACTGAACCTGTTTGCCAGGATGTTGGCAATGCCAGTGGGTTCAGGGTAGGTTTAGTCAGTATGCAGTAACTCATAGCATATCAGTGAGTGTCCACCCAGGTTCCTGACATAACTGAAGAAGGCTGTGTGATAGTCCTATGTATCTGTTGCAATTGTCCGGTAGAAGCAGCCCTTAGAAAAGTTCATGAGTGATCGTAGCTGTCTGCTAGTACAGATCACAGATGCCTTCCCAGTCTGGGATTGTGCTCTATCATGTAGTAGCTTCCTCCTGACATTGTACAGCTTATTAATGGCTGGGATCTACCAGACAGGTCCCCTATCATTGGAGTAGTGAGTCCTGTTGTTATTTGGGATAGCACAATCCATGCAGTCCACTAGGTATCCATAGAATGTGTATGTAAAGGATGCAGCAGTGTGAGCCGTATTTGCCACTGTCTCAGGGTCTCTGAAGGATACCACCTTGCTTCAGTGAAGTGAGACGTTGGCTCATGAGAAGTTCACCAAGATTACCCAGGATGGGTGTATGGAGGGTATATGCATGTCCAGTGAGATACATGTATGTTCTGACCTTACCAATGAGGGGTATATCGCTGGTGTGGAACATAGAGTCCCCATGTTGGTGATGATCAGGTCCAATATGTATTCCCCCTTGTGGCTGTGCTGACTGGTTGTGCCATAGCATATGAGTCTACAAATTGTAGCGACTGTTGGGTGAGGGTGTCGGGGCTTGAGTAGTATCCCCAGTCAATATTTGTGTATATGAAGTCACACAATATAATGGTGTTTGTGGAGACCTTCACATTCTCCATAGTTCCCACGAAAGCCGAGTGTGGTTCCTGAGTTTGGGAGTGTGTTCTGTAGCAGGCAACAAACTGAAAGGCAGTATTGCACAATGGTAGTTGTATATGTATGGTCTGTGATGCTTTGTGCAGTGCTACTAACCCAGAGGTGTGTGTATCTGTGATGTACATGGATACTCCCCCTAGTTGTGTTGTCTGTTCCAAGTCTTGTTGTCAGACAGCATGGTATGAAACATAACCTGGTAGTGTTGGTGTGCATAAGCGAGCCTGAACCAAGCATCTGTCAGTGCACAGATATCGCTATCCTCCATACTGAGGAAAGTCCTGAGTAGCCGCAATATGAGGTTAACACAACTGTTGTTGAGCAGCATTACCTTTAGTTTCATTTAACCTGTAATGTCTATGTAGGTGGGTTTGTCTTCTGAGCCCTGCTTAAAAAAGGCACTATGGTGGTAGCAAGAGCCTTAACCAGCATTCCAAAGTCCAAGGGTGACAGGTGCAAGCTGTCCATAGTGAAGCTACATGGCATGTTGAGCATGTCACCATAGGCTGACAGACACTGTATCCCCTATGAATTAAACAAATTTGTTAGGCAACTGTTAAATGTGATATGTGTGTCCGTATACTGTGACATCATAATTGGTTGGTGTAAGATGCTAGACAAGGTCAGGGTTATACTGGCCTGGGCTACATGATCAAAGTGTTCCTCCATGTATCATGTCATGTGGCCTAGGGAGTAATTTCTGAGGTTATACACACCAGCATGGATAATGATGGTGCCAGTCCTGTACTTGCTTTGGAGTGACCTGAGTGCCTGTGTTATGCGGCAGATCTTGGCACCCAACAGACAGCCCAAAGTGACTATTCCCTTGTTAGGGCTGGTGAATGGTACTTCAGTGTGTCTGACAATAAGTGTCGCCTATTACAAGTGTATTAGGTGTGTTGTTTAGCCCAAAGGGCAGTGACTGTGTGGTACACTGACATTGTGAACTATGTGATACGTGGGTATTGTAGTGGGGTAGCAGTTGTGTGTGTGTCTGTTTTGGAGGTCTCTGCTGCTTAGGTAGAGTACATTTACAGCATCCGAGTATGTCTATGTGTGATAATGTGGTTTGAGTGCTGTTGCTAGTGGATATGTGAGACTGATATGTGATGTGTGTGGTTACCTTCACCACCTGATAGACTGTGCCAGTCATGGGTCGAGAGAGTTCTGCACCCTGTATGTCTATATAGCTGCATCTCACACATATATCTGAGTTTGTTGGGAGGAGGACAGGGTTGTCTGTGTACATGAGGCAGATGTGACATTGTTCACAATATCCACCAGCTGGACTGAAGAGTACACACAGAACCGACCCCTGGACATGCCAGGATATTATCATGACATACTCTGTAGCCTGATCACACAGGATCAGTAGGGTGTTAAGCATGTAAAAGAGTATAACAGGGATTAGTGCTCATGTTCGTTGGTGTTTTGTAAAGAATAGCTGAGAAGGAGTCCAGACTGAATCATGACATCTCCTTCAGCTATGTCATAAATAGCAATGTACACCCATATATGTCCTGAGTCAGGGCCAACTGTACCTGACTGACAATGCCGACATGATGACAGACAGGCCCATATGCACATACCCATCTCCCACTGACAATTGTCCATATCATCATACCAGGAGATATCACATGTACAATGGATGAGCAGCTACCCCCACTGCCAAAAGCATGGCAGCAAGTGGAATACATTGATTCCCAATATGTGTCATGCACAAACTACAGAACAAACAGATCATGCACCTGAACAGTCAGCTGAGCCTCACCCCCTACACAGGATGTGGAACCATTGAATGTGTCACAGCTACATATGGCACTCCCCACAAGTGTTGGTGAACAACACACCATGGGAATTCAATTCCAATACGCCTATGAAGTCTGATCTGCAAGGTCATGGAGTCCATCATGGTTGCAATCATAAACAGATCTATTGGAAGCTGACATATACACAACCCTACCAACTGTGGTATGTTCATGTGCGGATCATGGCTCCCAAACATGCTAGACTGTTTGCAAGGCAGCCACCCAGGACATACATCAATGAACACATCTACACATGTGTCACATAGACTTTGAATATCCATTTATCAACATCCCAGACACATGTAGTATCTACAAAACCAACAAGCTGTGAATAAATATGTGTTGACATATGACGGAATGTCCATGTGTCCACAGATAGATCACACAAGGTAAGGATTCTGAGGTCTTGTTCAAGCTGTTGACACCTGCTGACCCACATGGACCATTCCTGGAATGGCATAAAACAAAGTGTACACACATCACCATGTCCAGTCTGATGATGTCAACATCCTATAAATACAGCAGGAGAAGGAAAGCCAGCCAATAAAGCAAAGAGCACGCCATGTTAATGCGGCTCTCTTTAATATCATGACATAGTTAGGTAGGGGTTTGAATCCTGCAAATAGTTTGTGTGTGAGGTGGGGTGTATATGTATGCACTTTCCTTTGAGAGGTGTTTCCTTTTTGGAGACTGGAAAAACTCACTAAAAAAGGTACATTCCTCTTTGGAAAGTCTGATGATGTCACCATCCTACAAATACAGCAGGAGAAGAAAAATCAGCCAGTAAAGCAAATAGCATGCTGTGTTAATGCATCTCTTTCTAGTATGATAACATAGTTAAGTGGGGTGGGGGTTGGAATCCTGCAAATAGTGGGTGTGTGTATGTGTGCAGTTCCATTTGAGAGGTGTTCCCTTTTTGGAGACTGGGAAAACTCACTAAAAGAGATGCATTCCTCTTTGGAAATTCTGATGATGTCACTATCCTACAAATACAGCAGGAGAAGTGAAACCAGCCAGTAAAGCAAATAACACGCCGTGTTAATGCATCTCTCTCTAGTATCATAGCATAGTTACAAAAAATATGGTAGGTGTCAAATTAAACCAGTAAACCAAAATGCTGACACCAACGGTCCACAGGAAATCCAAGTTTATTGCCAGAAAGTCACAAAAAGGAGCAACTGCACCACACGAACCACAAAAGTAAACACTAACGCTTCCAAATCTAACGCTTCCAAATCACGTTTTCATCACCAACTTCTTCAGAAATACAAGGAGTTCTGTTAAGAGCACAAATTTATAGTATGACAAGTTAGCAACCAACCAATGAAAAATGATCATTGAAAATTTGAAAAAAATATACATATATATATATAATGAAAATTTAAATCTAATAATAATTGTAATAACACTGTTATTTGTAATTGCTTGGTCAAAATGACTTCCCACTGTTAAAATAGTAAATGACAAGAAAATAGGTAAAATACATGAATGTATGTGTTTTAAATAAAAAATCTTCCAAACAGAGTCATTACGTAAAAGTGTGTGCATAATTTGACCTAACAAACATTTACCATAAAAACCCTGGCCATCAAAAGTTAAAACAGTGTAAAACACCTCCTTGAAGGCTGTGGCCGAGACGTCAGAGTTTTACAATAAATTGCTTATGGTGGATCTTTTGGCTGTTGTTTTTCCTGGTTTGCTGTTCTGGTTGCTTTGGTAATCTTCTTTAATTGTCTGTTCATTACTAAATCCTTTATATGGGGGTTTTGTACCAAGTATTGGGGCAAAGGTAGAATTCCTCTTAACTATAACTTCATTGTAAATTCCATCCAGAAGGTCCTCAGGGTACCCTCGGTTTAGAAATTGTCTTTTTAACCATCCCCATTCGTTAGTAAATTCATTATTATCAGAGGTCATCCTACTAATTCTGACCAACTGTCCTTTTACTACCCCTCTTTTTTGATAATGGGGGTGGGAGCTAGAGTAATATAGTGCAATTAGAAAAGTATCTTTTCTAAAAACCCTTGGAACAAAATGGTTTTCTCTCTTAATAATTGTAATGTCCAAATAGTTTAATATGTATTTGTCAAACTTGTGTGTGAATTTTAGGAAAGGTACAGTACTATTCAAGTATTCAACTAAACCCATGAAGGATTTTTCATCTCCTTTCCACAGAAAACAAAGATTATCTAAAAACCTACCATAAAATACAAATTTCTCTTTGTACAAAGTGTTGAGCAAAAAATGATTTTCCCAATATGCCATGATGACATTAGCATAAGTGGGTGCACAAGGTGCACCCATAGCCACACCCCTCACCTGCTTGTAGTATTCACCAGAAAAAAATATGAAGTTGTATTTAAGTACTACTTCCATAAGAATCAGAACTGTTCTAAATTCATTGTTGGAACCTTGTGCTGATACTATTGCTCTCAATGGGGGGGGGGGGGGTCACTGAAATTCTTATGTATTTTCGGTATTCTGAAAATAGATGGCACTCTAGGTTTGTCCACTTTCAAATATCTAAGTGTACCTAGATCTATAGAACCCTCCATAAACAAATCATCAAGAAGAAGGTTAATTTTCTGGTAGGCAATATTAATCTCATTGATGGATGTCCTGACGTATTTGTCAGAATTGTTAAGGAGCTCCATCATTTTTCCTTCATATGTTATATGTTCCATGAAAACAACCCCCCCTCCCTTGTCAGGTTTCATAACTCTGAGTGTATTGTCATTACGTATTTCACCTAACAAAGTCAGTTCCATCACTACACCCCTTGCCAAATATGTGGACACCAAAATTAATGGACTTGTTATGAACAACCAGAACATTTTAAAAGATTCATGGGATCTACTAGGTAGATTGGAACATTCTTTATGTTCCGATGAGGTAGGCTTTGGTACAATGGATGTTGTAGATCTTTTTACCAGTATTCCCCATGACATTGGGTTGGAGTGGTTCAAAGAAATGCTGATTGAACACAAATTGCTAACCAACAATGAATTTAGAACAGTTCTGATTCTTATGGAAGTAGTACTTAAATACAACTTCATATTTTTTTCTGGTGAATACTACAAGCAGGTGAGGGGTGTGGCTATGGGTGCACCTTGTGCACCCACTTATGCTAATGTCATCATGGCATATTGGGAAAATCATTTTTTGCTCAACACTTTGTACAAAGAGAAATGTGTATTTTATGGTAGGTTTTTAGATGATCTTTGTTTTCTGTGGAAAGGAGATGAAAAATCCTTCATGGGTTTAGTTGAATACTTGAATAGTACTGTACCTTTCCTAAAATTCACACACAAGTTTGACAAATACATGTTAAACTATTTGGACATTACAATTATTAAGAGAGAAAAACATTTTGTTTCAAGGGTTTTTAGAAAAGATACTTTTTCTAATTCGTACCTACATTACTCTAGCTCCCACCCCCATTATCAAAAAAAGAGGGGTAGTAAAAGGACAGTTGGTCAGAATTAGTAGGATGACCTCTGATAATAATGAATTTACTAACGAATGGGGATGGTTAAAAAGACAATTTCTAAACCGAGGGTACCCTGAGGACCTTCTGGATGGAATTTACAATGAAGTTATAGTTAAGAGGAATTCTACCTTTACCCCAATACTTGGTACAAAAACCCAATATAAAGGATTTAGTAATGAACAGACAATTAAAGAAGATTACACTGGGGGTATTATTACAACATACGATGGCGAGTCTAATCTTGTTAGAAAAATTATAGACAGAGAATGGCAGAATTTTGCCAAAATTTCAGATTTAAACCACATTTTTGATGATGAACTAAAATATGTTTATCGAAAAGGGAAAACCCTTAAAAACCTTTTGGAGTATAGCTCTAAGGGGGCTGATTTAAACAGACCAGTGAATAAGAAAGGCTTGTTTAAATGTGGGGCATGCAATTATTGTACCCATTTAATAACAGGAGAGAGTTACTTTTTGGTAGCAAGGAATAAGAAATTATTTTGTAATACCTTTGTTAATTGTAACACCAAAGGGATTATTTATTTAGCAGTCTGCAAAGAATGTGGTTCTTTTTATATTGGAAAAAGTGAAAGAAAGTTGAAACAGAGAATGTTCGAGCACCTTTATGACATTAGGTCAAGGAAGGACAGTAATGCTCTGTACAAACATTCCTGTAGTTGCATCAAAGACAAATACCAATTCTTTGTCCTAGAATCTGTGGGAATTGATCCCAGGGGAGGTATGTGGGAAACCCGTGTGGAATACAGGGAGCTGTATTGGCAGATTGTTCTTGAGTCCACACGGCCCCCAGGTTTGAACAATATGATTTCCCTGGGACCAGTACTTAAGTTAAGATCTGCCAAATTATAAATTATTTAAACTATCTAGGTTTTAAAATTTTCATATTGTGACTTTTTAGGTGTTTTGACACACTGTTTTAACTTTTGATGGCCAGGGTTTTTATGGTAAATGTTTGTTAGGTCAAACTATGCACACACTTTTACGTAATGACTCCGTTCGGAAGATTTTTTATTTAAAACACATACATTCATGTATTTTTACCTATTTTCTTGTCATTTACTATTTTAACAGTGGGAAGTCATTTTGACCAAGCAGTTACAAATAACAGTGTTATTACAATTATTATTAGATTTAAATTTTCATTATATATATGTATATTTTTTTTCAAATTTTCAATGATCATTTTTCATTGGTTGGTTGCTAACTTGTCATACTATAAATTTGTGCTCTTAACAGAACTCCTTGTATTTCTGAAGAAGTTGGTGACGAAAACGTGATTTGGAAGTGTTAGGTTTGGAAGCGTTAGTGTTTACTTTTGTGGTTCGTGTGGTGCAGTTGTTCCTTTTTGTGACTTTCTGGCAATAAATTTGGATTTCCTGTGGACCGTTGGTGTCAGCATCATAGCATAGTTAGGTATGAGTTTGAATCCTACAAACAATGAGTGTGTGTGCGGGAGGGGGGGTGTGTATGTGTGCAGTTTCCTTTGAGAGGTGTTCCCTTTTTGGAGACAGGGAAAACTCACTAAAAGAGGTACATTCCTCTTTGGAAAGTCTGATGAAGTCATCATCCTACAAATACAGCAGGAGAAGAGAAACCAGCCAATAAAGCAAATACAGTGCCGTGTTAATGAGTCTCTCTTTAGTATCATAACATAGTTAAGGAGGGGTTTGAATCCTGAAAACTGTGAGTGTGTGTCTTGGGGGTGGGGCATGTGTATGTGTGCAGTTTCCTTTGAGAGGTGTTCCCTATTTGGAGACTGGGAATACTCACTAAAAGAGGTACATTCCTCTTTGGAAAGTCTGATGATGTCACCATCCTAGAAATACAGCAGGAGAAGAGAAATCAGTCAATAAAGCAAATAGTGTGCTGTGTTAATGAGTTTCTCTCTCTCTCTAATATCATAATATAGTTAGGTAGGGGTTTGAATCCTGCAAACAATGAGTGCGTGTGGGGGTGGTGTGAGTAGGTTTGCAGTCTCCTTTGAGAGGTGCTCCCTTTTTGGAGACTGGGAAAACTCACTAAAAGAGGTACATTCCTCTTTGGAAAGTCTGATGATGTCACCATCCTACAAATACAGCAGGAGAAGGGAAATCAGCCAGTAAAGCAAATAGCATGCCGTGTTAATGCATCTCTCTCTAATAGCATAACAAAGTTAGGTAGGGGTTTGAATCCTACAAACAGTTTGTGTGTGGGGCGGGTGTGTGTAGGTATGTGGTTTCCTTTGAGAGGTGTTTCCTTTTTGGAGACTGGGAAAATTCGCTAAAAGAGGTACTTTAATCTTTGGAAAGTCTTATGATGTCACTATCCTAAAAATACAGCAGGAGAAGGAACACCAGCCACTAAAGCAAATAGTGCATCGTGTTAATGCATTTCTCTCTAGTATCATAACCAAGTTAAGCAGGGGATTGAGTCATGCAAACAGTGAATGTGTGTGTGTGCAGTTTCTTTTGAAAGGTGTTCCATTTTTGGAGACTGGGAAATCTCACTAAAAGAGGTACATTCCTCTTTGGAAAGTCTGATGATGTCACCATCCTACAAATACAGCAGGAGAAGTAAAACCAGCCAGTAAAGCAAATAACGTGCCATGTTAATGCATCTCTCTCTCTAATATCATAACATAGTTAGGTAGGGGTTTGAAGTCTACAAGCAGTGAGTGTTTGTGCGGGAGGGGGATGTGTGTATATGTGCAGTTTCCTTTGAGAGGTGTTCCCTTTTTGGAGACTGGGAAAACTCACTAAAAGAAGTACATTCCTCTTTGGAAAGTCTGATGAAGTCATCATCCTACAAATACAGCAGGAGAAGGAACCCAGCCAGTAAAGCAAATAGCATGCCGTGTTAATGCGTCTCTCTCTAGTGTCATAACAGAGTTAGGTAGGTGTTTGAATCCTGCAAACAGTGTGTGTGTGTGTGTAGGTATGCAGTTTCCTTTGAGAGGTGTTTCCTTTTTGGAGAATGGGAAAACTCACTAAAAGAAGTACATTCCTCTTTGGAAAGTCTGATGATGTCACCATCCTAAAAATACAGCAAAAGAAGGGACACCAGCCACTAAAGCAAATAGCGAGCCATGTTAATGCATCTCTCTCTAGTGTCATAACAAAGTTAAGTAGGGGTTTAAATCCTGCAAACAGTGAGTGTGTGTGTGTGTGTGTGTGTGTGTGTGTGTGTGTGTGTGTGTGTGTGGGTGTGCAGTTTCCTTTGAGAGGTGTTTCCTTTTTGGAGACTTGGAAAACTCACTAAAAGAAGTACATTCCTCTTTGGAAAGTCTGATGATGTCACCATCCTACAAATACAGCAGGAGAAGAGAAATCAGCCAGTAAAGCAAATAGTGCACCATGATAATGTGTCTCTCTCTAGTATCATAACATAGGTAAGTAGGGGATTGAATCTTGCAAATAGTGAGTGTGTGTGTGGGGGTGTGTATGTGTGCAGTTACCCTTCAGGGGTGTCCCCTTTTTGGAGACTGTGAAAACTCACTAAAAGAGGTACATTCCTCTTTGGAAAGTCTGATGATGTCACCATCCTACAAATACAGCAGGAGAAGAGGAACCAGCCAATAAAGCAAATAGCGCACCATGTTAATCCGTGTCTTTCTCTAGTATCATAACATAAGTAGGGGGTTGAATCCAACAAACAGTGACTGTGTGTGTATGTGTGCAATTGTCTTTGAAAGAAGTGCCCTTTTTGGAGACTTGGAAAACACACTAAAAGAGGTACATTCCTCTTTGGAAAGACTGATGATGTCACCATCCTACAAATACAGACGGAGAAGGAAAAAGCACCCAGTAAATCAAATAGCGCACCTTGTTAATGCATTGCTCTCTAGTATCATAATTTAGCTAGGTAGGGGTTGGAATCCTGAAAATGCTGACTGTGTGCGTGTCACTGTTGGTCAATGCAGTGTGGATTTTGCTTTTACTATGGTATAACATAGTATGATTACGACAGTAAGTGCACGGCACACATCAGGTATCTGCGTGGCAAATATATATATGTGTACATGTCCCCTCAATCAGTACATAGGTGTGAAGCCTGCATACTACATGAATACATTTTTTTCCATTGACAGGTTGTGCCGCTGCTTCTCAGATCATAGGTCACATATATATGTATGTGACAAGGGTGTGTGTGTGTGTGCAGTTACCTTTGAGAGGTGTCCCCCTTTTGGAGACTGGGAAAACTCACTAAAAGAGGTACATTCCTCTTTGGAAAGTCTGATGATGTCACCATCCTACAAATACAGCAGGAGAAAGAAAACCAGCCAGTAAAGCAAATAGCGCAATGTGTTAATGCATCTTTCTCTAATATCAAAGCATAGTTAAGTAGTGGTTTGAATCCTACAAACAGTGAGTGTTTGTGTGGATGTGTGCAGTTACCTATCAGAGATGTCCCCTTTTTGTAGACTGGGAAAACTCACTAAAAGAGGTACATTCCTCTTTGGAAAGGCTGATGATGTCACCATCCTACAAATACAGCAGGAGAAGGGAAACCAGCCAGTAAAGCAAATAGTGTGACATGTTAATGCGTTTCTCTCCAGTATCATAACATAGGTAGGGGTTTGAATCCTGCAAACAGTGAGTGTGAGTGTGTGTGTGTGTATGTACGCAATTGTCTTTGAAAAAAGTGCCCGTTTTGGAGACTAGGCAAACACACTAAAAGAGGTACATTCCTCTTTGGAAAGACTGATGATGTCACCATCCTACAAATACAGACGGAGAAGAGAAATCACACAGTAAAGCAGATAGCACACTGTGTTTATGCATTACTCTCTAGTATAATGATGTAGCTAAATATGGGTTTGAATCCTGCAAATGCTGACTGTGAGTGTGTCAATGCAGTGTGGATTTTGCTTTTACTATGGTATGACATAGTATGATTACAACAGTAAGTGCATTGCACACATCAGGTGTCTGCATGGCAAATATATATGTGTACATGTCCCCTCAATCAGTACATAGGTCTAAAGCCTGCATACTACATGAATACATTTGTTTCCTTTGACAGGTTGTGCCGCTGCTTCTCAGATCGTAGGTCACATATGTATGTATGTGACAAGGCCATCCACTGTCATGTTCTGTGGCCAAGGTCATCTGCGGCACACACACCCATGACAGTTACTTAGAGTAGTGTGAGTGAGGATATATACCTGGGGTATATGTCAGACATGGTCATACACAACAAAGGCTGCCAAAAATGGACAGTCTTTATAGGTGTATGACTGCCTTGTGGATATGCATTCAGGCCTCTAATGTCTTATGTGATACACCTTGGGACTCCACAATACCTATGGATATGTGGATACCAAGGGACACATGACATAACATGAGGCTGTATGTACACATTGGTACCCAACATACATGTTGAGGGCTACCACCTGTGTGGTATTGACAGGATAGTATGTATAGTACATGAGGATGACTATGCCATAGTTGGCTTACTGCTATACAGCATTTATCAGACAACAGGTATCTGTCTGTATGATACCCTTGTGTAGGATATACGTCCCATCCAGGGAATGCATTGTAGGCCAATCCATGCATTTTCAGATTTGGATGGACACATCCCTAGTGTATCTGCATGTACCTAAGGGGGTTATATGCCAAACAGGTGTGGTCACAGGAATGGGTGGCGGTCATTACCACTGGTTAGTGTTATAGTGTAGCACTGGAAGGATCCAATTGTTACTGGTTTCCCTACTACTGTGTGTTATTTGTCAGGCATCATCCAATGATTGCTTATAGTCATGCTGTTGAGGTTGTGTATACTACCAGACCGCAAATCACTGACAGATATTAATGGTATCACCCACAGCATAGTGTCAACCCATGTCATACACATGTCTACACATGTTAGTACATAACTGTAGTAGAATGCATACTGGCCTTTGAAAGATACTATGAGATGTTAACAATCTGTATGACAGGGTATGCCACACGTCCCCTGTGTCCACTATGCACATACATCCAGACAGTGAGCACCCACCATGTTCACAGATGTACACTTGCTAATCTGTACTGCACATATCACACACGTACTGTCCACTCACTAACACATGCTGGCAACACATTACACTTCAGCCAAGTGGCACATGGGTGGACAATACATACTCAGACCTAACAGTGGTGTAAACAATGCTACATTGACAATCAGAGCTTTGATGCATAATGTCTGCTCAGATATACCTACAAGGATGTCGTTACACTTCCTTGTTGACAACATGCTATTATTGCTACACTGCTATAGTGTCACCCTGTGCATCAGCACCATGTTAGCCTGTCCCTCCGTCAATGATGCAGATGACAGGAGGCGACGCAGGTATCATCATATGCGCAGGGTGTTTTGTTGTTTGCCAGAGCCTGACATTGACCCATCCAATCGACATGTCTGTGTGTGTGTGTGTGTGTGTGTGTGTGTGTGTGTGTGTGTGTGTGTGTGTGTGTATGTGAGGAACAACAGTACACATGGGCCAGTGTTGATGTAATGTGTGTGTGTATGTGTGAGCCCTAGTTGTTTGGTTAATGTGTGTGTGTCTGCATGCACACAGCTCTACCATGTGGCTGCCATATATGGTAGTTTGTGGGACAGCCACAGACTGTACCTGCTAGGCTGTACAGATCACTGTCTCTGGCCATGGACACAGTACCTGTGCCTGGCAGGGGTGCTATGGACAGTATCGGGTACCAACCCTGACTGGGTACTGTCATCAGAGGCAGAGGTATGATGACTGGACCCATGTCCCTGCTGGGACTGGCCAGAGCTATGTGCACATGCTCTACTGGGATGGTCAATGGCAGATAATAGGGGCACAGGTGTAGCACATGCATGCTATGTACACACACGGGATGTGCAGTGCATATTGACGTGAAGGAATCCCAATGCTAGACATGGCCAGTGTACAGTGGTTATGGTGAGTGTGGGACATATTGCAGATATGTGGGTGCCAGACATGGCATGGCATGCTACACGACTGCAACATTAAACACCACACATACCCAATGAGTGTCAAGTGACCTATACACCCACTAGCATTCCAGGACATATATGTGACACTTTGTGTGGATGGTGACTGCTGTGCATATTGTATATACTGGCATATGTAAGCACACAGACAACATGCTATACATATTGTGTATAGGTGGATATGTTTGCACACACACAACACTGAGGTGCAAAGCAATGACTGCTATGAGTAGTACTGTGGTCACTGTAACTGGATGGGGTGTAGTACCCTGTGCCATCATCAACATGCATCTTGTGGTCACTCACAGCTACTAATGTGGGCAAGACCACTGCCTAGCATGCTGTACCTGAACTGCAGTGCCATGGCTACGTTCACAATTACACAGCCCACCTTGTACATGGATGTGTGAAGAGGCCAATAGGGAGCATTGCCTAACATGACTGTGTTATGTGTTGCAGAGTGTTGCACAGCCCCATGATAGGCCTCTACCCCTGAGGTACATCATGTGTGTGTGCATGACATGTGGGATACTGAAGTGTGACCTTACAGCCGGTGTGTGGTAATGCCAAATGTAGCATGTTTTTGTGTACTGAGTATGATAAACGTGTTCTGTTTTGTACAGCTGTAACAACTATGCATATCCAATGTGCAGTACAGTTTTGCCACAATTGTGTCTGCTGCACTGTGCATTGCATGTGATTGAGGCAGCTACTGACTTTACTGAGATGATTGATGTCTCACAGCAAACATGCACAGCATGCATTATGCGTAGGTGTTACGTATACATGGCCTACACCTCACCTATGACATGCACATTTCATTACCAATATTAAAGTGTTAACACACCCACCAGCATGTATTGTCTGCCCTGCTGTCACACCAGAGGGACCTAGAAGAATATGACACAGTTTGTCAGTGGCCACAACTGTGGCATTGCTACTGTGAGTGTGCTAAACGACAGTGGAACAACAGTCAACAGTCACAGATGTACGGATACTATTCCAATATCAGTATTGCACACGTTAGGCAGCACAACTGCTAAACACACAATACACATCTCACATATGCATATTCTAACAATGCAGGTAATGGTGGTCTACAGCTAGGGCGTATTACCTGCACACTCCATGTCATCCTGCTGGGTGGCTCCGGCCTCCATGATGACACATGTATGACGTTGTTGCTGCTGAAGGCCAGGAGTCACCACGCTTAGGAGCAGCTCCTCCACTCTGGTGAGTGGGGGGTGTATGGCCACCCCACCACCTGTGGCAAGCTGTTGCCTATGGATATCAGACGCATGCCGCTGGACATGTCTAATTAAATCACTGCAGTAATGGCATACCTGCTCATATGTCCGGTTATGCATGCCTATGTCATTTACCCGGTGAACAAGGTCTTGCCACAGTGCAGTACAGTCATGCTGGTGCTGGCTGGCCCTCGAAAAAAGCAGGTTATAGTGTTGCACCAGGCTGTTCAGAATTTCCTGCTCCTCCGCAGCTGAATACAGTGGATTACGTTGATGAAATAATCGAAATGTAACTCAATAACAAGAGAAAAAGTTTCAAGAGTCACCAGTCACAGGAAGCAATAATAAGTCCTTCCTTGTTCTAAATATGCTGTAGCAATCAGTACCGCACGACAAGCAATTTCCAAAAGATTTCTTTAATATAATCTTAAAACACACAAAAATGGATCAAGCGCTTTCATCCACGTAATGTGGACTTCATCAGAATCAATTAACTAGTACATTACACAGTATTTAAACATAATTTGGCGCCATTTCGTGGTACATTCTTAAAGGCATCAACATGGCTTAAATTCATAGCATAGAATTAGTAAATAATTAAAATAAATTGTTCTCACAATAAAATAATACATACGTATTATTGCTGCCTGTGACTGGTGACTCTTGATTACGTTGATGAGCCATAACCCTGGAAGACAATTAAATGATATGTGTGAGCATGTCATGTGGCATACTTAACATTATGAAGTACAGATATCACTTAACTGCCATATATAGCATCTATCTGTCTATCAGAGGATACACACATTCAATACCTCATATCAGTGTTCAGCTCACAACTGGCTGGCAGTGCCTGCAACACTCCATATAACACACCAGTATACACCAGTAGGCGGCACACTGTTTGGGATACAATGCACAATCTCGCCCCGGGGGTATATATCAAGCTAATGCATGAAGAAATATGTCATCCAATGCAATGAATGTCATGTACATTTACAGTATTACCGGTAAACCACCCTAGTCTTTGATGCCATACCCCTACCTAACATATGTGCACGGTTGTTAATATAGCTGGCATACTGCTGTAACAGAGTATAAATGTTGCTAGGTACACACACACATACCCTGTAACACACATGTCATTGCGGGCATGGTACAGGCATCATTAAACACACATCAGATATACATACAACCCACAGATGTATGCCGACACAGATGAACATTACCTGTGTACCTTACAGCACTGTGTGCCCCTACTTACAGATATCTATGCCTGTGGTATGTAATCTGTGCAGACTACAGGAAACACACAAGACAGTGTAACCAGGGACTGTGAACATACACCATACTGTGCTGTTTAGGCCTACAGCTTCAGGTAGTACAACAGTTCATATGTGAGCTGGAGTCACCAGCAGTACCACTTACTGAGCACACATGTATTGCTTCAGCCTATATTGGGACACCACAGTTGTACACAAGGAACTACGTCACAACATATGCCATCCTACTATGTCTGCATCCCAATAACTGACACATCTTTCTCTGGCCTCACACCTAGGACACAAACTACCATGATAGACACAACCTCACACTAAGCTATCACACCTTTACAAACCTTGCACACAGTCACTGTCACACTCATTCTACCTCACATAGCAGGTATTGCACTGAGTACATGTGTGTGTGCATTGTGTCATAGGTAGGTAATACGCTATTGGCCCTAGGGCCTAGAGCAGCCTAGCCATAAGCTACCCTGGCCTTTGACACACATGTAATGTGATTTCACTTGCTCCTGTCATCCGGATACACAGAGGTGACTCCCAGGGCATATTACCTATCTCCAAAACAATCATCAGGGATATGTATGACATCTGCTAATGAGGAGCCTTCTTTGTTCATGCTGGGTGGTTTAGTCCAGAGTATGGCATATTTGTGGATAGGAACCTGTACCTCCAGCATGTGCTGTTTAGTAAGGTGACAAGGATTAGGGCTCTAGGTCATGTAGCCCGGAGGGATTGTGAGGTGTTGTCATGGTGGTTGGCTGACTGCTATGGGTGTGACATACCTCTGTATGTCTGGCAGTTGTAACCTCTGGGTGGGCGGTATGCAACACACTCTAGCTGTGGTTTGTGAGTCAGTCTGCATAGGGCATGTGTTTGAGGGCAGTATTACTCTTTGTTAAGTATGTCTGTGGCCTTTCCACTTGCTGTAGTTGTCATGTGAGGTACATACCACATGGGGCATTGTGATGAGTAGAGGAGAACACCGACCTATATTTCCCTAGATGACACACCTTTTGTGATGACACGTACCACGTAGACAGATTACATTACTACTGTGGCACTGTGATTATCAAAGGGGAGCCCCTTTGTTCACTTGTGTCCCGTGTACCCTTCTGACACCATCAGAGTTAGGCAGGCTACCACCTATGTGGCAGTTACTGCATAAGGTGTTTTGGAATGGGGTATGGCACTGCAGTATCAACACTGGTGTTCAGTCCATGCCTTGGAAAACAGGCACCTGTTGCAGTACATATGACCCCGTGTCTCCCTCACTCTCTCTCATCTATACATATATATATATATATATATATATATATATATATATATATATATATATATATATATATATATATATATATATATATATATATATACACACACACACATACATACATATATACATATCTATCCATATCTATCCATATCTATACATATCTATACATATCTAAACATATCCATACATATACATACATATCCATACATATCCATATATATCTACATATATCCATATATATCCATATATATCCATATATATCTAAATATATCCATATATATCTATATATCTATACACATATATATATATATATATATATATATATATATATATATATATATATATATATATATATATATATATATATACATACATGTATATATATACACATACATGTAAACATCCATTGCTGTACATATAGCTGCACATATAGGCACATATACTGCCCACATTTCATGGTGGGGATGTCAATTATGCAACAGTTGTGAGACATACTGTTATGTAATACTATTGCACAATGTTGTGCAGAATGCATTCTGCTGTCCTCAGGCCGTATAGCTGTTGCAGGCCTCACTGCCTGTAGCTCAGTCTCACAGCGTTTAACACCACATGACATATACCGGCACTGCTTTCTTTCTGCAATGCTACACACTACAACCTACATACATATGTGCACATAACAGCCTTCAACAACATACTTATGTCCAGCCTTCACTAACAGTTGCAGTATGTCCCTTGCCCTATGCAAATGTGCACGTACATATAGATACGGACTGCTGCCACATATGGATGATTCACAGTATGTAGAGTACCCTTCAGACACATCTTTCGGATGTCAGCAAATTCATATCTGTTACATACCTTACCTTTGTACTCCTCACCTCCGTCTGTTGTAGGTGTTGTTTTTTTATTTTTTATTCTTTTTATTTTTGTTTTGTTTCCTCTGTGTGTTGCTGTTTGTTTTCAGCATCTGTCTCCTTCTGCCTGTTTGTGTCTGTCTGTCTCTATCTGTCTCTTTCGCTTGTGCTCTCTCTCTCTCTCCCAGTTGTTGCAATGATATTATTGCATCTGTGGACAGCAGATACAGGCTGTTTTCTAGGTATCTGCACATGTGCATGCGATGGCCTCTGCACCAGTTGGTGCCCGCCATTTAGTAATTGCATGCAGCCTGCTGTGTGGTAATTGCAGTTCTCACTGTGATTTCAGGACACTGCTATAAAATGATAGGTTAGGTAGGCATAGGCCTTTCAGTTTTGTAAGGTCGGGACCATGCTTGTTTGCTGTGGACACTGTTGTCTCAGTCAGAAGGTTGGTATATGTCTCATATCTGAAGCTGGGTTGTAGCCAGTGAAATGCATGTTGTACTGAAACCTGACTGTTGCTTCTTCCGGTACACTCTTCTCAGTGTGTAGGTTTACTCACACCTCCTAATGCTAACACTGGATACATTGGAGTGTGTACTTACTTTTCGAATTAGAGAATTAACTGGCATACAACAGTAGTTATTGCAATGTTTTCCTATGGCTTTCCTATTTTCCCTTTACATTCACTCATTGTAATGCATGTTATATTTCTTTCAGCACCAAGTTATTGTATATCTGCTGTGGTGTAGTGGTACTTCATGCAGACTGGTGAGTCCAAAGTCCTGGGTTCGAAACTGACAAGGTTTTTTATTTTGCTGCTGAGCAGTACAAGGACCTTGTCATACAGAGTGACTAAGGCACTTTTAAGCAGTTGTAAGCGGGTTTGCGTGGGTTTTCCCGATGCTTAGCGATGCTTAGCTAAGTGCACACAAGCTCAGTCTCGCGCACCCCCGCTAACTACTGCTTAAAAGTGCTTAATCCCACTAACCCCCGCGCTAATTTCTTTTAAAGAAAAGAAAACGGCGAGATAGGAAAGTGGTGAAAAAGGGGGCACAAAGAGGAAAAGAAAGTGGGGAAACCAGCTCAGGATGTGCAGGATGGGTGTAGGGAAGGTCCATAGCTGCCCATTTCTTTACCAGCAACAGCTGTGCATATGTTTGAAATTTGGTGTGAAATTTGAAACCTTCCACCCCTGAGAAAGGGGTGAGGACAACAAAATATGTTGTACTGCCAATTAGAATTATCAGTTTACATGTCCAGCGGACATGTGTGTGAATTGGGCAGCTATGTATGGGGCGTAATTTTTTTGTGGGAACAGATTTCCCTTTTCTTTAATTTTTTTTTCAGGTGAGAGTGGAATGTGAGGTAGAGGAAGTAGGTATATTTGGGGAGGTAGGTTGGGGAGGTAAACAGATAAGACAAACAAGATGCATACAGGGGTGGAGTTTGACACATGGGGTGGGTGAACACAATTGACGGGGAAGGATGTTTGGAAATCGCAAGCCCATGAGCCCACAGATGGTAACAGTGGAACTGAGATCCCCACCCATGGGCAGTCACCACTGCATCTTTACAGCCCCAAGGGTGGCTGTGCTGAGGGCTGTGTAGGATGGGCATGCTCACCCCAGAGATGCGCCACTCTCGCCTCGAGCTGGCATAGGGGATCAGCGAATGAATGCTGGATCTCCCTAGGCACCACAGCCCAGACCCTAGCAAGGGTGACAGGTGGCCCTCCTCCGGCTACACTTGCACAGGGGGGACGAGCCCCATCCCCTGCAGCACTTCCACCTGAAGGTGGCACAGGACCAACAGAGGAGGGGAGCCTGGGCTGGGCACCAGAGCTGCTGGTGTCAGGTGCACTCGCCAACTGAGGAGGGACAGGTGGGTCCGCTGGGACCGGCCTTCCCATACGTTCTGTGATTAGGTGTGCTTAATTACAACATAAACAACAGCATTCCAAATTAGTTGTAACAGCATGCAGTAATATTCCCATTAACCCAACACACCAAGGTTTCAACAGTTGAACAGCAAGCATAACACATGGATATATTGAACAACAGTGGATATTCCAACAGCATGCAGGGATGTTTGGTAGCAACAGGCCACCATGAACGTGATGTTTGAACAGGGCACATGCATCAACATCAATGCAAATATTTATAAAACAATAGGACATATGTCCCAACAAATATTTAAGATTACGCATACCCATTGAGGTGTGGAATTGCATGGTTTATGCACATATGGTAGGGTGTAGAAAAAACCTTGGTTAACATTATAATGACCTTTTAGTCTACACTACATTCCCAGTGACTGCAAGTGTATATCCCCTACCTGTATTTTTATACTTGCCACCATACATTAGGTCGTGTCATGGGTTTGACTAGTTCAATATATGCCTGACCTATATCTGACATACTAACTGTCTAAGATGCAGATGTTACTGCTACACATTTCTTGTTTGCATTTATATTTCTTTATCTACATATGTGGGATGTTTTCACATGACATTTTCACTTTGATTTGTACAGAACCCTGCATTTCTTGACACACACTCACATTTCTGGTGAATAATTACATTCTACTTGTGTGCCAGGTTTACTTATTCATGCCAGCCAGTAACTGACTATTGCGGACTGTATATATGTTTCACAGCTACTAGCACTTCCATCATCCCCTTTATATGGGACTGCATATCTCTGGGTTGCCAGTACATTTTCAAACAGTACTGTTTGTATAATGCAAGGGTACAACAACATTTCAGACTCTGTGACACAGACACACTCTGGGTTTTAGACATTTATTAATGACATTGCACACTTTTCCACAGGCTCATTCCTTTATTTGTTTTAACGGTTTTTATGGCAGACATGTGCAAGACATATTATAGCTTTATTAATAGGTTAGAACAGTCTTTTTTCAGGCTCACTCACTTATGTTATATGACAGTGCCTGCAGAGATATTATTCCAGACATATGTTACCTTTCTTAATGGGTTACTACACTCTTTTTCTGCCTCTGACGTTTTTATCTGACAGTACATGCAGAGGACTTATTCAGGCAATTCTATGGCTGTTTTATTGGACTACAACACTTTCTTTCATGCTCTCTCCCATATTTTATATAACAATACATGCAGAATAATCACTAACCTGCCTGGTGGCACAGCCTTAGCAGCCTATCAGCATAGGCTTGCTGATTCGTAGCATGGTCACCTGTAGCTGTAAAGTAAATGAAGGGATATTGAGACATACCTATCCGTTATACATACTCCATTATCAATTCTTACATACTGCATTCCATGGCTACATACTCAGTTGTGGGGCATTCTGCATCCCACAGGCCTCCTGTATCCACTGGTTCAGGCCGTCCTGCTTTCATCTCTTCAGGTCTGCATGGTGGTGATGGACCTGCTCACCAGTCCGAGGAATGCCTGTGGCACTGGTGAGGTCACGAGCTAACCGCTTCCAATCCTCTGTCTTGTACTCCATCCCTTGGAACTGGCCCTACAGGAGTCTTGACTTGTGATGGTGCACAAGGAGCCAAACCATGTATTTGGACTCCTCGATGCCCCAACGTTGTGCTCGGAAGCGTGAACCCTCCTGCACCTGCCATTCTGACTGCAAATGTGAGCTACAATCAGTTATGGCGAGGATTCCCACCTATGGGGCTTAAATATGCCGCATTTCCCACACTTTTTTGTGATTGGCTGTTTTGTGAAATTCTCGGCTGACTGCAGACCTGCTTAGTAATGGTTAAATTACAATTCATAAGTTTATGAATGTTAATAGTAGCTGCTTCCCCTATGCTGTCATGGCTTAATGGTTCTGTACTTTGATTATGATGCACAGGGTCCTGGGTTCGAACCTTGTTATTCTTTTATTTTAATACTGTCTAAACAGGCTAGGGGGTGTGGCTGCATTTAAGCAACTTAGCTCTACGTTGCTCCACGGTGCCCTACTTTTCCCTGGTTGGCACGACTCGCACGTCCGCGCAAACTCATTGTGCTGGGTAAAGCGCCTTTAAACTTTGGGCAACTCTATTGCACTGGGTAAAGTGCTATTAAACTATGGGCACCTCTGTTTAGCTGGGTACAGTGCTATTAGACTATGGGCACCTCTGTTTAGCTGGGTAAAGCGCTATTAAACTATCGACACCTGTGTTTAGCTGTGTAAAGCATTGCTTAACAGCAGGCTTTTATATATCTGGGTCCTTTAAAAATATTTAGTTTGTTCACTGATACATTGGCCATGTCACTGCTTTTAATAAAAGTTTAATCATATATGTCTGTATTATTTCAAATACTGATTTAAAACATAAATAAGAAGTGGAGTGGTGGGACTCGAACCGTGGTTGCCTTTTCTTTGTGCATACGCTCTACCATTACGCTATTGCAATTTGATGTGATTGGTATAAACATTCTTTCTTATGCTCTTCCATGTCAGAATTGCTAACTCTAGCTAAGCAATGGGCACACCCGCGCACACACACGCAAATACGGGCAGCTATATCGTGGATTAAAAAAATATATATAATTATTTACTTTATATAAGTGTGATGGGGGTTTACAATGTCAGGGAGTGTGGTGTTGGGTGCAAGTACATTTGAGCGAACTCGCTCTTCTGTGTTGACATTATGCTTTTTAAAACCTTGCAGGTACGTGCACATTTAGACTGCTCAGCAGTCGGACACGCCCCCTGCTTTCCTACTCAGTCAGTGTAAGAGTTACTGTTGAGTCAGCGTGCCCTCATGAATATTCATGGCATGCTGATGTCAAACCCTTCAACTGCAGCTTCTGAGTAAGACTTATTAAGTCTTACATGGAGGATTAGTGAATCCGGGGGTCAGTGTATTGAAGAGGTATTACAAAACCAGTCCAAAATATGGACAGTACCAGTACTTCACACAGTTTTTGCAGTTTACATAATGAACCTAAAAAGAGGGAAAGTGTAAAATGAAATCAGATACATCCTTTTGATGCATAGCAAATTCATCTCATATTTAACATGTTAGTGAGGATGTAAAGCTGTGTGTCCTTGTGTGCATGTGTGTGTGTGTGTATTTACATGTATATATATATATATATATATATATATATATATATATATATATATATATATCAGCTAATGTGTGCTTGCATGCATATATATATATATATATATATATATATATATGTAAGCAGAAACAAAGCACCCTGAACCACTGCTAGGTAGGCAAACAAATTTATTAAGCCGAACAGTTCACTCGAAAAATAGCTGAAACAAATCACCATACGTTTTCGTCCACAACTTCATCAGATTACACTAATACATTCAGTTAACTGCTTTTATATACTCATCCAAATTTTAAAAAACAGCCAGTAAAAACAATCATTGTACATAGAAGTGCATTGAGTTACTGCCCTCTTCTGACAAGGAGGATTATTACACATTAAAGTCACAATTTTGCTGATCTCATTTTTAATACAGGGGCAAGTGAGATCATGTCATTTAAACCAGGGAATTTACTAGCCTCACCACTTGCCAGTATAATTCCTGTATTCAACTAAAGTCTCCACATACCGCCCTGGGGTCCTTTGGCACAACCTCTAATATAAAAACTGAAATTCAGCTTCAGGACAAGTTTTGTGTGTTTGTACAGAGAATTTGTTTCACATTTTACGAATATCATAGGTGTGCTCATAAATTCTCTGCTTAACCTTTCTTTCCTCTTGCCAATGTAAAAGCATTACATTTTTTACATAACCCAACATAAATAATCCCTTTTGTGTTACAATTCGCAAAAGTTTTTAAAGTTAAAATTTTGTTATTTCTGGCAAATAAAGTAATGGTATCCCCAGTAATCAAATAAGAACAATAATTACAAGCACTACATTTAAATACACCAGCTTTTTTGTTTGTACCTGCTAATCTTGAATCCCCTTTACTACCTCTTTCAAAAATATCCTTCAGGGTGTTCCCTTTCCTATAAATATGTTTTATTTCACCCTGGAAAATGTGATTTAAGTCAGAAACTTTAGAAAAGTTAATCCACTCTTTGTCAAAAATTCTTTTGATCACACCAGCTTGTCCATCATATGTGGTAATGATAGCTGATCTGAATTCATTATTTAACCCATCTACTTTCTTGTTTGTGACTTGTTGAGTTGCAACATCTTCAATTTACCCAATACAGGGGCAAACCTTCCCTTCCTCCATCACTGACTTCTTTGGAAACTCTATCAATGAGCTCTTCGGTAGCCTCTATTCAGGAACATGTTTCTCAGGTTTTACATTGTTACCATAACATGCATCATCAGTCATTCTACACAAGCACAAATTGCCCTTTTATAACACTCCTTTTCTGGTGTGAGTGAACTTGAGTAGTGCAGATAAGAATTAGAAAAGGTCTCTTTTCTATAAATTCTAGACTCAAAGCCATACTCAGTTTTAGATATGTTAACATCAAGGTATTTCAATTCATCAGTAGTGAATTTGTGAGTGAATTTTAAAAATTCTGTGGTACCATTTAGGTATTCCACAAAGCTACCAAATTCATCTTGAGTGCCTGCCATAAGAACAAGTCGTCCAGAAATCTACCATACAACTTCCATAAACTACTATATTCTGAATTCAGTACAAACCTATTCTCCCAGAAGGACATTATAGTGTTAGCATAAGTGGGAGCACAGTGTGCCCCCATCGCTAACACTATATATAACACTATAATGTCCTTCTGGGAGAATAGGTTTGTACTGAATTCAGAATATAGTAGTTTATGGAAGTTGTATGGTAGATTTCTGGACGACTTGTGTTTCTTATGGGCAGGCACTCAAGATGAATTTGGTAGCTTTGTGGAATACCTAAATGGTACCACAGAATTTTTAAAATTCACTCACAAATTCACTACTGATGAATTGAAATACCTTGATGTTAACATATCTAAAACTGAGTATGGCTTTGAGTCTAGAATTTATAGAAAAGAGACCTTTTCTAATTCTTATCTGCACTACTCAAGTTCGCACTCACACCAGAAAAGGAGTGTTATAAAAGGGCAATTTGTGCTTGTGTAGAATGACTTCTGATGATGCATGTTATGGTAACGAATGTAAAACCTGAGAAACATGTTCCTGAATAGAGGCTACCGAAGAGCTCATTGATAGAGTTTCCAAAGAAGTCAGTGATGGAGGAAGGGAAGGTTTGCCCTGTATTGGGTAAAATTGAAGATGTTGCAACTCAACAAGTCACAAACAAGAAAGTAGATGGGTTAAATAATGAATTGTCAGGTATCATTACCACATATGATGGACAAGCTGGTGTGATCAAAAGAATTTTGACAAAGAGTGGATTAACTTTTCTAAAGTTTCTGACTTAAATCACATTTTCCAGGGTGAAATAAAACATATTTATAGGAAGGAACACCCTGAAGGATATTTTTGAAAGAGGTAGTAAAGGGAATTCAAGGTTAGCAGGTACAAACAAAAAGCTGGTGTATTTAAATGTGGTGCTTGTAATTATTGTTCTTATTTGATTACTGGGGATACCATTACTTTATTTGCCAGAAATAACAAAATTTTAACTTTAAAACTTTTGCTAATTGTAACACAAAAGGGATTATTTATGTTGGGTTATGTAAAAATGTAATGCTTTTACATTGGCAAGAGTGAAAGAAAGGTTAAGCAGAGAATTTATGAGCACACCCATGATATTCGTGATAAAATGTGAAACAAATTCTCTGTACAAACACAAAAACTTGTCCTGAAGCTGAATTTCAGTTTTTATATTAGAGGTTGTGCCAAAGGACCCCAGGGCGGTATGTGGGAGACTTTAGTTGAATACAGGAATTATACTGGCAAGTGGTGTTGAGGCTAGTAAATTCTGGTTTAAATGACATGATCTCACTTGCCCCTGTATTAAAAATGAGATCAGCAAAATTGTGACTTTAATGTGTAATAATCCTCCTTGTCAGAAGAGGGCAGTAACTCAATGCACTTCTATGTACAATGATTGTTTTTACTGGCTGTTTTTTAAAATTTGGATGAGTATATAAAAGCAGTTAACTGAATGTATTAGTGTAATCTGATGAAGTTGTGGACGAAAACGTATGGTGATTTGATTCAGCGTTATTTTTTCGAGTGAACTGTTCGGCTTAATAAATTTGTTTGCCTACCTAGCAGTGGTTCAGGGTGCTTTGTTTCTGCTTACTGGTTTGTTCTGCATCCTCCGTTTTTTGGTTACTAGTAACTTTGGGATGGAATCACCTGCTGGGAGTGTGGCAAGCAATGGAGCAAAGACTAATGAAGTCGGTGAGCTCAGGAAGCTTATCGGACAGCTCACTCAACTTGTGGGGCTTTTGACCCCAGTCAGCCAATCTTTGGCCTCGGTATTGACGTCTGTATTGGAACCAGGAAACCAGGAAGTGCATCGGAGTGTTGAGGCGCGAGAGACGGGCTGTTGGTGAGGAAAATGATTCCAGAGATGTAGAAAGATGAAATGGAGCAGGATCCAGCAGTCTGGATGGTTTCCCTCGGATTTTGCTTGAAGAAACCGACCACGGACAATCTGAGCAGCCTAACAATGTTAGAAAAATGTGTGAAGGAGTTCGTTTTGGCCCTGGTGGTAGTTTAAACTCTACAGGTACAAAAAGACATTTCAGTGACTTATTCAATGTTGTTTATGATTTTGCTAGCAAAACAACACCAATGATAAACTACAAGGAACTTTTTCTCAAAAGCTTGATGACCTGGACTATTTTTTATACAAATGCAAAATGTTAGAAATGGATAACACTTATTTAAAGTATTGTTTAGAACAGAAAATTGTGCCCAAAGGGCTTAGGGTATGCAAATACCCTAACAAGGTTGTGGAAGGTACAGAGTTTTATTTTGAACTAATAGAGGCTTTTGATAATTGTGGTTTTGATATAATGAGGGCTATCATTAAAAACAATGAGGTAGAAATAAAGAAGTTGCAAGAAACTGTAGAATGTATAAACAAGGACATTACTCACGATTTACTATTTACAGTGGACGAAGAGAGAAGCAAATATCATAAACTATTAAATAATTTAGAAAGTAAATGTTTGGAGGTTAAAACAGAAAATTAAACAAGATTGAGAGAGATTTAAATGAATAAAAAACAAAGAAACAATACCCAACCCCTAAGAATTGGGTGAGAAATGTTAGAAATTATGACATTAATCACTTCAGAGAACCTAACAATGACATTTCTGACAATGAATTGCCTTTAGAGAATGATTATGATGCTGCATTTCCACCTTTAAGGCGGTCTGAGAGACTTATGCACAGGGAACCTGTTACTTACAATTCAAAAAACTACAAAACCAGAAACTGGGGAGCTCAGGAAAGGAGACGACCAGTCTGGGAATAATTACAAGCTGTGGTTTTAAATACAGTTATAAAGATTTTAATATTTTTAATTACACAGATGTAGCAATTAACAGTAGTCATTTTGAACTATTGACAAAAGGTTTTGGTTTTATACCTAGAGAGAAAACAAATATTTTAAACTTTTAATTGATATTAAATTATTTATCAGGAAGAAAAACTTAGAATTATATTTTAAAGGAAATGGTGTCAACATGAACAATGTAGAATTGCGACGTAAGAGCACCTTTAATCCCCAACACACCCTCAGCTAAGAAACTTTGAATTGAGCTTGGAACACGAGCTTAGGAAAATTCTGAGTTGTCACAAAGTGCAGTCTAATTTAACAGACCCAGAGTTGAAAACTTTGAAATCATTAAGTGAGAACAAGAATATAAGAATTATGAAGCCCGATAAGGGCGGGGGTTGTGCTTATGGATGCCATTAATTATGAGAGCAAAATGTTTGACATATTAAATGATAATACCAAATACACCAGAATATCCTTGAATGAAATTAATATTGCCTACAAGCGAATTTATGTTATTTTAAATGACTTATTAATGGATGGAGTTATTGACATGAGTACTTTTAAATATTTGCATGTAGATAAACCGAGAATACCCTCCATATTTGGGATACCAAAGGTGCATAAAGATGAAAGTGACCCACCTTTGAGAGTGATAGTGTCAGCCGAAGGTTCGGTCACTGCACCTTTGGCCAAGAACATTGACCAGAAGATAAAAAAGCTTGGTTGTGACAACAATGTTATTTTAAAAGATTCGTGGCATTTCTTAGGAAAACTAAATGAATCACTTGCAAATGAAACAAAAGGTTTTGGTACCTTGGATGTGATTGACTTATTTACAAGTATACCCCATGATGTAGGCCTTGAATGGTTCGAAGAAATGCTACTTGAATCCAAACTACTAGGGCACAATGAGTTCAGAACTGTATTGTTATTAATGGAGATTGTCCTAAAGAATAATTTTATATTCTTTCAGGGCGAGTATTTTCGACAAACTAAAGGTGTGGCGATGGGGGCACACTGTGCTCCCACTTATGCTAACACTATAATGTCCTTCTGGGAGAATAGGTTTGTACTGAATTCAGAATATAGTAGTTTATGGAAGTTGTATGGTAGATTTCTGGACGACTTGTGTTTCTTATGGGCAGGCACTCAAGATGAATTTGGTAGCTTTGTGGAATACCTAAATGGTACCACAGAATTTTTAAAATTCACTCACAAATTCACTACTGATGAATTGAAATACCTTGATGTTAACATATCTAAAACTGAGTATGGCTTTGAGTCTAGAATTTATAGAAAAGAGACCTTTTCTAATTCTTATCTGCACTACTCAAGTTCGCACCCCACACCAGAAAAGGAGTGTTATAAAAGGGCAATTTGTGCTTGTGTAGAATGACTTCTGATGATGCATGTTATGGTAACGAATGTAAAAACCTGAGAAACATGTTCCTGAATAGAGGCTACCCGGAAGAGCTCATTGATAGAGTTTCCAAAGAAGTCAGGGATGGGAGGAAGGGAAGGTTTGCCCCTGTATTGGGTAAAATTGAAGATGTTGCAACTCAACAAGTCACAAACAAGAAAGTAGATGGGTTAAATAATGAATTCGTATCAGGTATCATTACCACATATGATGGACAAGCTGGTGTGATCAAAAGAATTTTTGACAGAGTGGATTAACTTTTCTAAAGTTTCTGACTTAAATCACATTTTCCAGGGT
The DNA here is from genome assembly GCF_019279795.1 of Protopterus annectens. NCBI lineage: Eukaryota > Metazoa > Chordata > Ceratodontiformes > Protopteridae > Protopterus > Protopterus annectens. Next base: position 1,005,077,666 of record NC_056741.1, on the reverse strand, counting down.
GAAATAAAACATATTTATAGGAAAGGGAACACCCTGAAGGATATTTTTGAAAGAGGTAGTAAAGGGAATTCAAGGTTAGCAGGTACAAACAAAAAAGCTGGTGTATTTAAATGTGGTGCTTGTAATTATTGTTCTTATCTGATTACTGGGGATACCATTACTTTATTTGCCAGAAATAACAAAATTTTAACTTTAAAAACTTTTGCGAATTGTAACACAAAAGGGATTATTTATGTTGGGTTATGTAAAAAATGTAATGCTTTTTACATTGGCAAGAGTGAAAGAAAGGTTAAGCAGAGAATTTATGAGCACACCTATGATATTCGTATAAAATGTGAAACAAATTCTCTGTACAAACACACAAAAACTTGTCCTGAAGCTGAATTTCAGTTTTTTATATTAGAGGTTGTGCCAAAGGACCCCAGGGGCGGTATGTGGGAGACTTTAGTTGAATACAGGGAATTATACTGGCAAGTGGTGTTGGAGGCTAGTAAATTCCCTGGTTTAAATGACATGATCTCACTTGCCCCTGTATTAAAAATGAGATCAGCAAAATTGTGACTTTAATGTGTAATAATCCTCCTTGTCAGAAGAGGGCAGTAACTCAATGCACTTCTATGTACAATGATTGTTTTTACTGGCTGTTTTTTAAAATTTGGATGAGTATATAAAAGCAGTTAACTGAATGTATTAGTGTAATCTGATGAAGTTGTGGACGAAAACGTATGGTGATTTGATTCAGCGTTATTTTTTCGAGTGAACTGTTCGGCTTAATAAATTTGTTTGCCTACCTAGCAGTGGTTCAGGGTGCTTTGTTTCTGCTTACTGGTTTGTTCTGCATCCTCCGTTTTTTGGTTATATATATATATATATATATATATATATATATAGAACCAGGACACTTGCGCGAATTTACCTTTCACCGAAATACAAATTCGCGCTCACACATACCGGAAATTGCTGCTTATCGAAGCAGCAATTTCGGGTATGTGTGAGTGGTGTGCTGGTCACACTGCGGTGCGAGTAAGGGAATATTCCTTTACTCCACTGTAGTGTGACCTTGGAGTGAGAATATTTAAGTAGGGGGGTTGTGTGGGGCATAGCCCCCCCATGTTAGGGGGTGCAGGGGGGCTAAAAACATTTAATTAGTTGGTTTTTTTTCACAGTTTAACGGAAGCGCTTTTTTGATTAAAGCACTTTTGTTAAACTGTTATCTGTATATATGAATTCGGACACTTGCTTTTTTGAGCAAGTGTCCTAGATCCATATATATATATATATATATATATATATATATATATATATATATATATATATGTGTGTGTGTGTGTGTGTGTGTGTGTGTGTGTGTGTATATATATATATATATATATATATATATATATATATATATATATATATACTTTTTTTTGATAGATGTACAGAGAAGTATAGCATGCTAATGTGTGAATGCATATATACATATCCTTCTCATCAGCTCTTGAATCCAAAATAGACAAAAAATCTGTCTCACGCTTAGGGTCTGTTACCTGGAAGCATCTTCATAATTATATCTGTACAGTCTCTGCTATAAAATATTTTAAAATACACTGCAACAGCACCTCACTAATGAAAGCAAATGTATTTTCTTTAGGGATAATTGTTAATGCTTCAAATAACTCTGAATATTTATATACATTGCACTTAAAACAAGTCTATGTATATTGTACATAATGTTTATGTACACTGTAAATATCTCTTAGTTAACTATTTATAATGTGAATATGGTATTTATTTCTTGACAACCATTGTCTTGATTTATTTATAATTATTGTACCTCCATTTGTTTAATTTTAGGCATGTTATATTCTATTTCTGTATGTTATTTGCTTAGTGAGCCCAGGTAGTGGCTAAAAGGGTCAATGTGACCACTACACCCACCTAGTAATTAAATAGTAATTATGTATGTGCTGTATACTAATACAAAACTACATCATTTTTATAGTATACCTTGATTTTTATTAAAAAGGGGTGGCATATATAGGTTTATCAGTAACTACTAGGCTAGCTGCTCTTGAGGGCTATTTTAAGCCTAGCCACTTTCCATTTTTGTACTTAAATTAACCTATCCCATTTGGTTACAGATTAGCCTTACCCATCCCACGATCAAAATAATTAGATATTATCTATAATGAGAATAATTGAAATTATACTATAGTTAATGCGGGGACACATTCATAGGATTAAGCATTTTAAGAGCTGCCTATGTCAATTAGTAGTACGGGGACAGTCCTGGGGTAAATATTCTGTTTCTCATCCATAGATCCAAGTTGTGCTTTAATATAAACAAGGATGAACTTTGTTTTATGTGAATGGGAAGTCTGTTCCAGAGCAGCAGTATCCCCTGCAAGATATACCTGTCCCTAAGAACTGTTTTGATGGCAACTGTTTTGGGCGGCACAGTGGTGCAGTGGTGGGCGGCACAGTGGTGCAGTGGTTAGCATTGTCACCTCACAGCAAGAGGTTCTCCGGTTCGATTCTCGGCTGGGGTGCCTTCTGTGTGGAGTTTGCATGTTCTCCCTGTGTTCGCGTGGGTTTCCTCCGGGTACTCCGGTTTCCTCCCACATTCCAAAGACATGCATGTGGAGCATTTCTCCCCAGGCCTCCGCTGAAAACAGGCTCTGTGGAACCTAGTCGGACATTCCCGGTCAACAAATGTTAAATAAATAAATAAAAATAAATAAATAAATTATGTTGCAGAAGAGGTTTAGATCCCTAAATTCAGTATTTCTGAAGCCATCTGACTTGCTGATGAGCAGTAAATGATAGATGACTTCCAAAACGATACAATAATACAGTTTCTGACATTTAGTTCCAGTCCGTGATTTTTGCACTAGTTATTTATTTGGGACAAACCTTCCTGCAAGATGGTTACATCATTTAGGGAGTCAATCACTGTTCCTAGTTTGCAGTCTTCTGAAAAATTAGTCAGCCAGAGCCCTTTGGTATTGGCTTTTACTTCAGAGGCAATGATGAAAAACAGAAGAGGTCCCAGCAGAGAACCCTTCGGATAATCATTTGTGAATAGTCTTTGTGGAGATTACTGGCTCACAGATAGCATGACAGAAATCAAAATAGGGAAAGTTGAGAGTTCAATGGGTGACATAGGGGTTTATTCCCAGTTTATTTTCTACTATGCTTGACTGGGGAATGATGTCAAAATCTTTGGCCAGGTCGAGGTATGTAGTGCATACTGTTTTGCTTTCATCCATTGCTTTGGTAACCTTTTTTCAAAATAAAAAAAAAGTTACCAGGTTGAATAAGCATGACTTAAACTTTGATGAATCCAGACTGAGACAGGTCAGGTGTTTGAAGGTTCCCTATGCACTGATTGATTAGTTCCATGATAAGTCTTTTCATGGCTTTGCATATGAGGCTGATCACATACAGGTCCATAACTGCCTGTCTGTAGAACATCCTTTTTTATGTAGGGAGAAGGCCTGTAGCTGTTTTCCAAAACCTGTATGGAGGCTGAGACTAAACAATGTTGTTCTCTGGTAATACGTCTTTAAGTAACTGGAGTGCTAACTAATGGTTAATGCATATCATGTGATTTCTACTTCTCAGTTTGCTTTTCACACTAAAGACCTCGTGGAGGCTGGTATTACATTCACGTTGTAAAAACCTGAGTACTGCTTACCTTGCTTTATATAATTCTTAATTCCTTCAAAACATGCAAATCAGATCAGATCTTATTTTACAGTCCTGCATATTAACACAAAATCAGTAGTTATGAAATACCAAACTTTCAGGAATTCCACCAGCTAAATAGTATAAATGAAAGTTAATTTTGCCTTGGCTTTTAGAAGCAACGTTTCACTGAACTTAATGTATTGAATACATTTTTTAATGACATTGTAGGATTGGAGCATTTCAAGAAAAGCACATCAGTGTCACCTTTATTTAATATCACATTGTCAATGTATGTATCACTAACATCCTGCTTCCATCACTGTGCACATATCAAGTAAAACAGTTTGCCTTCACTGTGCTCTGCTGCTGTCTTATCATTCCAGCAAACATTATGCAACTGACATTTTTCTGAAATCTAAAATTAACCATACTTGTCAAGTTAGCTACATGCTAAAAGCAAAAATTTGACTTAGCTTCTAGTAACAGCGTTTCTCCCCATGGGAACAAAACAAATGTTTCACCTTTCGGAGTGAATTACACCATGTTTCATTGGTAAGCCCTTGAGATGATTTTTGAATGCAAAGATGCCATTGTACATCACACTTTTCTTGAGATAATATGATACAGTTTTTAGGAGCCCCACTGTATTCTTTGAATTTTCTGTAAAATGCTTTGTTCTGAGCCCTCAATAGAAAAAAAAAGCTGAGTATCTTGTGATCCCTTCCAGATGTGTACATGTTCATGGTGAAAAAGTTAGTCAATTATTAATGAAAGACAGTGAATAAAATGTACTCAGATTCTAAATTAAACAATGATGTGGTATGATAGTAGTATAAAAGCAAAAAAAAAAAAATCACTTAGGATATAAGTTCTGCATATTCCGTAATATTTAAGATCCACAATAACATTTTATGTACCCCACAAAAGCAGTCCTGGTATTTCTGACAAACTGACCACTGTATCGTTCAAATCTAATTGGTTGTCCCAAAATAACATCACAATTCAAAGCTGTACATTATAGACAGGGAAGCTATAAAAACCTGATTCATGATTCTTGTAAACAGCAAATCGCTAGGGAAAAGAAACAAAGAGTTGTGTCATAAACCAAGTCACATTTTTGTAAGTGCAGTGTTGCAAAACTTATTATGTTTTGTGACAGAGGCCAACAATCATTGCTTACATATTTTCAGCAGTCTTATAGTCATCACAAAAGAAAATCATATTGTTGGTGTTATGGATATTATTTTAAATGAAATGTGAATGACTGGGATATTAAGAATTGACTTGGGGGATTAGTTTCAGTGACAGAACCTTCATTCCTCTTAGGAATAACATATATTTTTTGCTTTAGAGCATCTTTGGGTCCCAGGCCGAGGAAGTGTTACCTGCAGTAAAACACTACTCAGAGTAAACAGGACAGCACACATGTCATTTCTATACTGAGCTTTTAACCTTACCTCCAGAATAGCATAGGACAAGGTTCGATACTTAAACTCTGCTGCTACTGAGATGGTGTCCCCATTGGTTTGCTAGTGATGTGGGCTTGAGAATCAGGGCCCAGGAGTGGTAGGAACTGACTGGGGGACTGAGAAGAAGCATCTGCCACAGGCTATCTCACTTATGAAAGCAGAGGTGGGGAATCCCAAACTCACACTGACTTCTGATAAAGACCAGTGCAATAGCTTCATGGATTTCAGAGGGTGTCATCAGCAAAGGTATCAGTGGCATTAAGCAGCACTGTGTAAGTACAAAACCAGTCACAGACTGTGCCCATAGTGGTCCGTATAACAGGCATTGTGCACTTTGGGTCATCTCATGAGGAGGCTTTTTAGGTGAAAGTGGTGCATCCTTTTCCAGCTTAGTATGATGCTGATCAGAATCTGGGGGGGAAATGAGCCATTCAATATGCTAGAACAGTGGGAATGTGAATGACCCAACAGTTCAAAAAGAAAACTATTTATCATTTTTATCACAGTCATTAATTAACACAACAACAAACTCTCCTGTATTAATTATTGCAATATTTTGTTGTGAATTTATTGTATAGAAAACTGTACAAGTCATTTTATATCATATAAATAAACACCCATTGATCTAACTAGTACATTTTTGGAAGGAACTTAAACTGAAAATGCTGCACTATGCATTTTAATTTTGAGGTTGCTAAAGAAACCATTGTATATACTTGATGGAGCAAGTGCAGTTTTTCTGTTCAATTATATCCATGTAACTTTGATGTAAAAGTTGATTTTTCTGAATTCTTTCTCCTAGCTGTATTGCATGATATGTGTGATGTCATGTATACAAAAGGGAGAAAAACACTGCATAAGATAAATTGTTGCTATGTTTGCATTATCTAATGACTAAAACACAACCATTTGACACTCAAAAGAGCAAATAGCTGATTATGGCTTTAAAAGAAAGTGGCTAATGTCAAAAGTCATTACAACAATTGCCACCTCTATCTCCTCACCCCACCATGTATTATAACTCTCTCTCTCTGTATATATATATATATATATATATATATATATATATATATATATATATATAGGTCCAAGACTTGAAACCCAAACACTGGCGCACAGTTTCGAGAAAGTGCTTTTTTCACCGAAAATGTATTTTCGCGAAACAGAAATAAAAAAAGTAAAAACATCGCAAAAGGGCTGTTGGTGACATCGCGGCACAGTGGAGATAAGGGAATATTCATTTTTCCCCACTGTAGTGTGATCTCGGAGTGAGAATATAAAAGTAGGGAGGTGGGGGACAAAGACCCCCACATGGGGGGTGCAGGGGGGACTTGACCCCTGCATAAATGTGATTAATGTTGTTTTTTTTTTTTTTGAAGTTTGTTATGTTTTTTATTTTTTTATTAACGTTTCGAGAAAGTGCATTTTCGGTGAAAAGCACTTTCGCGAAACTGTGAGCAAGCTAAATAGTCATATATATATATATATATATATATATATATATATATATATATATATTTCAGTTTGATGACCAGGGAAGTCCACTGGGCCTAAAAAGAGCCAGTTTTCAGTGGAGGCTCAGGGAGAAAAGCTCCAGTAACAATGACAAACATATACAAAGCAAATATGTCATACAGCTTTATGCAGGATTCTACAGTAAAGAATTTCTACATTCTAAAATAATAATAAAATCTAGCAACTGCACAGTCTAAGAGTCATTAACAGTGAATTACAATTGAGGATGAGAAAATGTTGGAAATAAACTATTAACAAAATTTGGAGGTTATGGAGGAGTAGAAGGGCAAATTATGTGAGTGCAGAGATGATGCACTGAGTTAGAAGATGGGTTTTGATATAGGATCATCCTATATGTGGAAGGAGCAAGGGCATTCCCACTTTGAAGATAGGTAGGAATGGAGGAGAAATTTAAAGTTAGAGTGGTTATGAGTATTTCTAAGGGAGGGAGGAAGAGAGTTCCATAGTTTGACTAAGGAACAGGACAGCAGAGAGTGTCCAGGTGGGTGGTAAAGGTTTGTAGATTTTGAGCAGGTTCTGATTTTATGACCTAAGGGAGTGATTAGGAATATAGGGGGTTAAGGAGGTGGAAAGAGATGGACAGGAGGATGTGTTAAATATGAGCTTATGGGCAGTGGTGAGTTTAAGGAGGTTCAGATAGTTGAGAAACTCGAGCCGTTGTAGTGAATGGAGGGAGATGCAGTGATGGGATGAGTTCCTAGAGTTGGTGACGAATTTGCAGATTTTATTGTAGCAGGCTTCTAATTTAGTTTGAAGGCTGAGCTGAAGATTCAAGAACAGAGAAGTGCCATACATTAGGGAGGAGAGAAGGTATGTGGAGGTGAGGGTCTTTCTGGTGGAGGGGTTGAGATAACGGTTATGACTAAATAGTCCAAATTTTACTGTTTTTTTTTTATGTTAGTTTGGATGTGAATATTGAACTTTAGATGTTTGTCAGTAATGATGCCGAGCAGTTTGGTGTAAGGGACAATTTCAATTGGGGTGTTATCTGGCTTTTGATCTTGAAGGAGTTTTTATCAATGTGGGAGTGTTTAGATGGGAAACAAAACATTAATTTGGTTTTATTGGCATTAAGGGCAAGGTGGTTGTTTTGCATCCATGTTTCAGTATTTAAGAAAGCTGACTGGGTTATCTGCAGAAGGTCGGAAGGGGTGTCAGCTGAGCAGATGATTGTTGAATCATCTGCATACTGGATTAGTGGAGAATTGGAGATGGAGTGGGGAACGTAGTTGATGAATATATTGAAAAGTAAGGGACCTAAGACAGAACCTTGGGGTACCACACTAGGGGTATATAGAAAGGAAGGGGTGGAATGTTTCTATTTAGCAGCTTGTTGTCTTTTGGAGAGGTAGCTGGTGAACCAAGCTATGGTGGAAGGGGAGAGATTGAGTGAGAAGAGTTATGATAGGAGTATAGGGTAGGAGACAGCACTGAATGCTTTGCAAAGGTCTATGAACATGGTTGATATGATTTTGCCAGAGTCACAAGCATGGTTAATGGACTCGAGGAAGGAGAGGAGTGCAGTGATGGTACTGTGGCCAGGATGGAATCCATGTTGTGTGGGGGTTAGGAGGTTGTTTTGTTTTAGATAAGGCATTAGTTGTTAGTGAATATATTTTTCCAGGACTTTTGAGAGTGGGGAAAGTAGGGCAATAGGATGGAAATTAGTGGAGTCAGTGTTTTTACCACCTTTATCGAATGGGACAATGAATGCTTGTCTCCAAAGTAAGGGAACATAAGATTCTTGGATGGACCTATTTATTATGATGGAGATAGGGAAGGTTATGCTGTTAGCAGATAGTTTGAAGGATGCATGTAAATTATCTGGTACTTTGAAGCATGGTTTTAGTCGGAGGAGTTTTTTTATTATGTGTGTGGGCACAGGATTGAGGCTGAAGGAAAGGGTATGTGTTTTGAGATCAGAGGGGAAGGTATGTGGAGGGGGGGAAGATATTGAAGGGGAGCTGGGGAAGCTGGCAGTAAGTCTGGCTATACATTTCACAAAAAAGGTGTTAAATAGAGAGGCTGTTTATTGGTCAGAGCAGTTAGGGTTTGGGCATGGGTTGTCTTTACTGCTGGGGTGAAGGAGGGAGGAGATAGTATTCCAGAATTTTCTAGGGTTGTCAGTATGTTCAGACTGAAGCTTAGAGTAATATGTTTTGTGGTCTCTGGTTATTATTTTTTTTATGGAGTTGTGGAGTTGTTTAAATTCTAGTAGGGTATTAGGTTGCTGTCAGAAAAATATGTACTTAAACATATATGTAGTGCTAGTTTAGAAACAGTATAATATGTAATGCATTTAATTCTATTTAACAATATGGCAGTAGAAATGATCTTGCATGTAATTGCCTGAAGCTTAGCTGCAGTGTGATTGAACTCTGACCCTGGCAGTAGCCAGCTCAGCAGGCTTATGTCTTTCAGCAATTATTATCTGCTGGGTTAGAGAGAAATAAATATGTATGCATGTATATCTTTCTTCCTTCCACCGAGGAGGATGGCCTTGTGAGCTCTATCGAAGATAGAGTACAGCTGCTTACCAGAGAGACAAAGGAACGTATTAAGAAATGAACTGACTATTGTATTCGAACCGGCCTGGAACCTTGAAAGAAGCAACATTTACAGAAAGACATTGTAATTGACCAGGTGCCTTGCAAGGCTGTATTATTCTCATGGGAAAGTTTTTAAAAAGTATAACCTCAGCACTTTCTCATGAATAGAATATTGTAGACTGTAATGATGTAAGTGCCCTGTGACTGACCACATCAGTAAGGTGGGCGCAGCTTGAATGTATAGTGTATTTAAAGAAGTTTATTTCCTGAATGTAATTAGTCAAAACTCTATACTTGTTTTGTATAGTTTTTTGCCTCCTGGTGTACACTAGTAAAGAAACGTTATTTGAACTTGAGCTTCCTGTGTTATTGACTGTCATTTTGAAAAGCCTAATGATTTTTACAGTCTGATTTTAACAATTTATTTGACATTTTGGTCCTTCTTAGCCGGAATTCCCTTGGTAAGCTACAGGTCAGAGTGCATGGGTGGTAATAAATCTGCGCAGGAGAAGCTGCCAAAATGGTTCTTCTTAAAGTGAAAAGACCTCCGACTGAATTGTTGTGTGTAAAGAGGCTGTCCACTTTCTGATCTGTGGCTGAAGAGCGGAAGACTGGACCCCAAGAAGAAAAATATGCAGTCATAAACGGGAGGCTCAGGTAAGAAGAATTTCCCTCTTTGTCTTTGTTTTAGATCAGGGACCAGGTTACAGTGTACTGTTGTTAAGATTTGTGATAGCAGGTCGAGAATGAATTGAAGTACTGTATATTTGGTCATAGATCAGGGGAAAAAACAGAGCAAAGTAAACAGTCATTCTAGATACTACTGTGGATACAGGGAAGAAGATACCACGTGGTACAAGAGAAGGGTTACGTAACAGTCTTTTTTAAGACATGGGAAATCAGTGCACTGAGAGATCACGAGATCGCCTAACGGATAATGTGAAGTATATGCAATTGCAGCGAGCAGATAATGTGAAATATTTTGCAAAATGTGTTAACAAATATGAATTTCATAGTAAACTAGATAAACTTTCACTAGTTAAACTCCTTAAACAGCTTAAATCTGATGCAGGAGGTCAGGCAAAAAAGCAGCACCAACTAGGCATACCTCAAGCACACAGGTGGATTGAGGAAGCAAATTGTAGAAAAACAGAAGCTTAGAAATTCAAAAACATTTTTTTAGACAACATAGTGAAAGGTCTGGCAGACAGAATCTCTGAGAAATGAAAACTTAAAGCAGACTGAACTTGCATTAATCAATGCATACAACAGGAAAATGAGACAATAGATGGATATTATGCTAGATTATTAGAATGCTTTAAACAACAATTAAAAAAATACATTTTTAAAAGGTTGCATTGCCTCTATCAGTAGCTTTATTACAAAGCATATGATAGATCACTGAACAAGCAGGCTGCAAGCCTTACTTGAGTATGCTAGACATGCTGAAAGACACTTTAATAGTGAAAAGAAAAAAAGGCACAAGTCTTCACTGCTGAAGACGGAGCTGAAGTATTTGTATTACAGTCAGGTAAAAAGGGCATCTAGCTAGGGACTGTAAACAAAATAAGAAAGCAATGACAGAAGATAAAGGAGATGAGGACTGACTATATGATAGTGATAACAATCAAAAATCATCAGGAAAGGTTAATAAACAAAAAGAAAATGTGAATGTAGTAGAGGGAATAGAGGAAGTACAAACAGATGTAGAGGATAAAAATGGAAATGAAATTTTAGATTTAGCATTGTTGAGCCTGGAGCTCTACCTAGCAGATACAAAACCAGAAGTGACACTTCTGGTGGAGGGAAGGGAAGTCAAATTCCTGTGTGACTCAGGAGCGTCACGGACCTTGATACACCCCTCCAAGTTACCAGAACATTCTGAATCACCTGATTATATATTAGTAAAAGCAGCAAATGGACAACTATACAGGGAACCACTCTCCCATAATATAGCAATAACTGACCCTGTTTCAGGTATGACTCAGAAAAGTAAAATTGTAGTTTCTGCAAAATATCCAGTAAACTTACTGGGAAGAGACCTTGTGCAGATATTTGGCATAGCATTAGTTCCCACCATGAAGGGTATGGAGGCACAAAGACAAATGGATGCTTTTGTGGTGTGATCAGAGGGTGAAGCCTATTATTGGTACAGCCAGGACCTAGTTACTGGTCCAGGGGCAGTAACCAAAGAACTGATGAACGTAGCCATCAGTAAGGTACCCTCCCTTGACACTGATCAGCAGCATTTGTTACATTGTACTCTATACTACTGTAGCACACCAGGACCTGATAAGGAATATGAGCAAGAATTGTTCAAAAATCCTGCTGACAGATTAATATTACGAACTTTATATTGGGATACTGAGGAAAACAGTGTAGTAAGTTGTTCATTACCTCAGGAATTCATGAAATTGTATAAGTCCAATAGACTGCCACATGTCAGCTTGACAAAAACAAAAGTGTTAAATGGGCAGACTTAGAAAAAAGGTAACAAAATGGGAAAACAGACTGATTTAGAACTGTCAGGACAAGGGATACAAAACAAAACTGAATTGGTTGACACAGACACATACAGCTGTACACTTGCAATCTAGTGAGGACAGCTGATTAGCATTTTTATTAAAAGAAAAAGAAGAGGCCTTGTGTAAAATTCCAATAACTCTGTGGTCAACAGGCAAGTTAAATGTAGGGCTTATTCAAACAGCAGGACCAGTTACAATTACCCCAAAGTCAGCTTTTAGACCACAGAAAAGACAATACCTTTTGAGAAAGTATGCAGAAGTAGGAATTAAGCCTATAATAGCAGCATTACTCAAAAAAGGAGTACTGGTAGAATCTCCTGATTCACCATGTGATACACCCCTATTTCCTATTAAAAAAGCAAACGTGAAATGGTGGATGGTACAAGATTTACAAGCTGTAAATAATGCAGTAATACCTAGAGCACCTACGGTGCCAGACCCACATACCTTGTTGAATGATTTGAGACCGCAACAGAAGTATTTCTCTGTGGTAAATATTAGCAATGCTTTCTTTTCAATACCTATACATCCTGATAGTCAATATTGGTTTGCATTTACATTTCAGGGTAAGAGGTATACATATACTCGACTACCACAGGGATATTGTGAGAGCCCAATAATATTTGCACAAAAAATGGCTAGCAACCTGGCAGGGTTTACCCCACCGGGAGGTAGTCAAATTCTACTTTATGTAGATGACATCTTGCTAGCAGCACCCAGCAGCAGTGCAGGGTGGATACAGTAGCATTATTAAAATTTTTAGCAATACAAGGACACAAAGTAAACAAAAGTAAGTTACAACTTTGGAAAAAACAGGTTAGATACCTGGGATATGTGATATCCAATAAAGGTAGAATACTAGATAAAGGAAATAAGAAAAGGAAAAAAAAAAACAGCAATTTTGCAAGCACCCAAACCAACAACTAAGAAAGAAATAATGTCTTTCTTAGGTACAACTAATTTTTGTTGGAGCTGGGTACCAAATTATTTTACAATGGACAACAAAAGCAGAAATGGCTTTCTGCAGGTTGAAGCAGTTAATAGCTTCTTCATTAGTTTTAGGACTTCCAAATTATCACAAACGGTTCTTTCAGACCGTAGATTGTAAGCAAGGGTACATGACATCAGTATTAAAGCAACAGCATGGGGATAAGCAATGCCCCATAGCTTACTATTCATCACAGTTAGACCCAGTGGTGCAATCTTTGCCTCACTGTGTACAAGCAGTAGTTGCAGCAGCAATGGCAGTGCAGGCTTCAGCCTCAGTGGTGTTATTCCACCCTCTCACATTGAGAATGTCTCATGCAGTTGCAATAATTCTGCTACAAGAAAAGTTGCATACCTTTCTCCTGCTAGACATCTTTCATGTATGACCATACTGCTGAGTCAACCTCATATGAACAGTTAGCTTTACCTAGACAAGATCTTACAGATATGCCCTTGGATGATGCTGAGGTGACATATTACGTGGATGGCTCATGCAGAAGGGGTCCTACAGGGAAGAATCTGGTGGGGTATGCAGTAGTTACAGACACTGAAATTTTAGAAGCACAAACTTTGCCACACAACTTGTATGCTCAAGCAGCAGAACTGGTAGCTTTGACAAGAGCATGTACTTTAGCAGAAGGCAAGAAAGTGAACATATATACTGATAGTCAGTATGCTTTTTCTACAGTACATGTGTTTGCACAACAATGAAAAAAAATAGAGGAATGATTACATCCAGTGAAAAACCTATTAATCATGCGCAATTTATTTTGGAGCTATTAGCATCTATTCAGTTACCTACCAAAGTAGCTATTTGTAAATGTGTAGCTCATACAAAACAGGATAAGATTTCAAAAGGTAATGCACGAGCTGATGCAGCTGCAAAGCAAGCAGCCTCAGACTCAGAAACTTTATTTTTGAATGAGGAATTACAACCCTCTGAGATTTTAGATTTAGACATGTTAAAAACAATGCAAATGCTTACTACAAAAGCAGAAAAACAAAAATGGGTAAAACAAGGTGCAATTTTTGAGAATGGACTGTACATTTCCAAAGGGAAAAAACAATATTGCCGTCTAATTTATTTAGATATGCAGCTTTGTTGAGCCATGGGCAGAGCCATGTCTCAACAGGGGGGATGGTACAGTTAGTAAATAGAATATTCCAAACATATGGATACATAAATTATACAACAAAATTTTGTGCAGCTTGTCATACTTGTAACAAGCACCATGCACAAGGAGCATTTAAAACAAGCAAGGAAGTTTTCCTATACCACCATACCCATTCCACACTATTTGTATGGATTTCTTAGAATTAAATAAATGTAAAGGGTTTGACTCCCTCTAAAATGATTTTTGGGAGAGCATATTATGTGCCTCAGTGGAAAGCTCTCATGCCTGCAGGGCAGGAGGCTGACAGTTCATTAGCTAATTATATAAAGAAACTGTTAATGAATAAATCTGTTTTGCAGTTTAACTCTTTTTCAGATGAAAGACAGAACAAACCGGTAAAGAACTCTCAATCTGATAAGAACTTTGTGACTGATACACAAGGGCAAAATGGCCAAGAGTAAAGCAAATAGAAAAGCAGAGCAACCCCAGAACTATTGCATAATTATTTTGTTGGCTGTGCATTTGTTGACTATAAGTGTGACAATTTTTCTCTTATTGTGGGTTTTCCTGCACTCAACCACACGAGTGAAAGTGAGAAGACGTGATGAACTGTTTATAGACTGGCATCCAAATTTTAACACATACCTGGCCATGAAACGTGTGTATGCAGAGACTATGAACATTTCAAATTGCTGGGTTTGTACAGCTATACCAACAGCATATGGAGGACTGTTAATGTCCACTGTCCCTCTGGGGATAAATGAGACTTGGGAAAATTTGTTTTTGATACAGGAACTGTGAGATCACAGGACAAAATAGCTTTATTTTTACCTGTCACACAAAAAGGAGTTGTATGTTTCTACAAAAGTGATACCCTCCAGGTGGGCTGGAGTAATTGTAATATAACAATGTCTTATAAATGTTACATTAAAGTCAGAAGTGGGGGTACTTTTTGTAATACTAACTATGATTCATATCTGAGTTCAATGAAAACTACATTTAATGCAGTACATGACAATCCAGTCTTAACTAAACAATTGTCTATTAAAGATAGGAAAATGTTTCATGCAGGGATAACACGTATTAGTACCAAAGTAATGATTTTATTTGTGGGAAAAAGGCATATGAATGGTTACCTGAGAATTGGTCCGGCAGTTGTTTTTTGGGTTATCTGGTTCCAGCAATAAGACATACTGCAGAATTACCTTTGGGTAAGATACGAAATGTAAGGGAAACAGCTCGAAAAATCTGAAGGTCCAGTTAAGAAACCTGTGAATCCAGTTGGGAAGATCAAAGCTGGTTGGAAAGACCATAATTCAGTAAAAGACAAAAATAAATTGACTCATATGGACTTGGGCAACAGTGTTATATCCTGGGCAGGAATACTACCAGCCTATGGAGCAGTCAAATCGATCTGGGAGCTGAGGAAGCTGTCAAGATTTCACGAAGTAATGAGTAATGCAACTTTTTCCGCCCTAGAATTGGTGACTGATGAACTGAATGCAATGAGAACTGTTGTGCTACAAAATCGAATGGCTCTTTACTTCACCCTAGCGGCAAGAGGTGGTACACGAAGAAGAATGCTGTGCTTTTATCCCTGAGAATCGTCACGAGACAAATAATCACCTAGAGGTAATTCAGCAAGTATCAGCAATGACTAAACCAGGCCCAAACCCACTGACGGACTTTTTCCAAAATCTGTTTGGGGGGTGGGGTTCCATCCTATTAAACATTTTAATTGCTATTTGTGTGGGTATACTCCTAATAGGAGCATGTGTTTACTGTGGAATTCCCTGCATGAAAAGATTAATCAAAGATTTTGTTGATATATCTGTTACTGAAACTTTTTACCAAGATTTTGAAATTGAAAGATTGATTTCAGTTGATGCTTTTTCTGAAGTATAGATTAAATGACTTGCCTAGTTAAAAATCTTTAAGAGGAAAAGGCTAGGAAACGAAATAATATTGTTTATGTTTCTGAATAGAATAAAAAGCATTAAAAGGAGGGAGAATGTCAGAAAAATATGTACTTAAACATATATGTAATGCTAGTTTAGAAACAGTATAATATGTAATGCATTTAATTCTATTTAACAATATGGCAGTAGAAATGATCTTGCATGTAATTGCCTGAAGCTTAGCTGCAGTGTGATTGAACTCTGACCCTGGCAGTAGCCAGCTCAGCAGGCTTATGTCTTTCAGCAATTATTATCTGCTGGGTTAGAGAGAAATAAATATGTATGCATGTATATCTTTCTTCCTTCCACCAAGGAGGATGGCCTTGTGAGCTCTATCGAAGATAGAGTACAGCTGCTTACCAGAGAGACAAAGGAACGTATTAAGAAATGAACTGACTATTGTATTTGAACCGGCCTGGAACCTTGAAAGAAGCAACATTTACAGAAAGACATTGTAATTGACCAGGTGCCTTGCAAGGCTGTATTATTCTCATGGGAAAGTTTTTAAAAAGTATAACCTCAGCACTTTCTTATGAATAGAATATTGTAGACTGTAATGATGTAAGTGCCCTGTGACTGACCACGTCAGTAAGGTGGGCGCAGCTTGAATGTATAGTGTATTTAAAGAAGTTTATTTCCTGAATGTAATTAGTCAAAACTCTATACTTGTTTTGTATAGTTTTTTGCCTCCTGGTGTACACTAGTAAAGAAACGTTATTTGAACTTGAGCTTCCTGTGTTATTGACTGTCATTTTGAAAAGCCTAATGATTTTTACAGTCTGATTTTAACAATTTATTTGACAGTTGCTTATTTCTTTGGTGTTGTTTCCATGTTTTGCCTCTTAGGAGCATGATCTGTTTAGTTTATATACATATATGTATATAACAACTCCAAGATTGCTGTTCCTCAGAGTAAAGGGAATTATAAAAGATACTATAGTCTTTGAATCAGTGTTTAATAACACCAGAATTGCAGTTAACTTTATTTGTGTTAAACAGTTGGGACTTGATGTTTAGAATAGCCCTGGCTACTATTCTTCAATGCTGTTGTCGATGGGCTTGTTTTCTGTAATGAACAAGATATACCATGATGAAACAAGTGTAATGCTCAAATATCAAGTCCATCAATATGGCATGGATCCTCCCAAGCCTGGTAAAAATTTTGTATAGAATTATTTTTGCTTGATTTACACTAAACAAAGTCTGGTACAACCATTTCATAACAAGAAGTAATATTGCACATGGATCTTCCAGGATTATGTATGCATAATTGTAAGTAAGGCAACTAGTTATCATGGAATGCTTAATTCCTGGTATGCTGTGTGTGTGTGTGTGTGTGTGTGTGTGTGTGTGTGTGTGTGTGTGTGTGTGTGTGTGTGTGTGTGTGTGTAGCTAGATAGATCGATAGATATAAATATGTATATACATGTAGGCATACATACACACACACACACACACACACACACACAGAATTTACAGCTTAATCAGACAACAAATGAGATATTCTACTGTGGATAAATGTCCTGCAGCATTGCCAAAGAAAATATTTATAAAAACAAAAATGTGCAAGGATGACACACAGCAGACACAGCAGGCATAAATAAAATCAAAGACATTAATATGGTAAGTGCTTTTGCACCCCAAAAAATTGGTGCTTCTTCAGACTATTTAAACTAGCAAAGTAAATAGTTTAAATAAAAGGGTTAATTAACATCAATCACACAATACCCTATCAGAAGCCATAGCCATTTAAAACTAAAAACATCAGTAGTAAGCATTATATCTATGCAGGGTATATCCTTATCTTTGGGTACATGCTTTTAAATATAGTTTTAATTGAAACTTAGTATTTAAGCCAGGATGCTTGCCTGCACATAACTTAATAATCCAGTTAGATTAATGCATCTCTATTAAACTAGTGAAGTCATCTAAACACAGTGTCTCTGACAGACATTCAATAAACATAAATCTAAAACTATGTTCATCAACAAATTCAGTCCTATGTTTAGCTAAACCACTCCTATCAACATAAAATTTATTATTTATTATTATTGTTTATTTAGCAGTCTGTAAGGCATGTTGCTCATTTTATGTGGAGAAAACAAAGAGGACAATAAGAGAGCATATTAGGGAACATATTACAGCGATGAATAAATCTGATGTTGATAGGGGTGCTTTAGCTAAATATAGTTTAAGTTTCATGGTTATTGAATGTCTATCAGAGACATTGTGTTTAGGTGACTTCAACAGATTAATAGAGATGCAGGAATCTAACTGGATTATTAAGTTACGTGCATACAATCATCCTGGCTTAAGTACTAAGGTTCCATTAAAACCATATTTGAAAGCACGTACCTTAAGATAAGGCTATACCTTCCACAGATTCAATGCTTATTAGTGATGTTTTTACTTTTAATTGGCTATGGCTTCTGATAGGGTATTATGTGATTGATGTTAATTAATGCTTTTATTTAAACTATTTGCTTTGCCTGTTTAAATGGTCTGAAGAGGAATCCAACTTTTTTGGGTGCAAAAGCGCTTACCATATTAAAGTTTTTGATTTTATTTATGCCTGCTGCATCTGCCATGTGTCATCCTTCCACATTTTTGTTTGTATAAAGAATTTAGAGCTTATCCACTATGCTGAATACAAACTAGAAGCATAAACATACATCTGATTGTCCTTACAACTCCATGTGCCCATTCATGCCTACTCATGAGGGCCAGCTCTGTATCTGTAAAATAGCTGGCATGTGAAGTAAGTAGCAGCAGGCTTCCTAAGAGCTAAAAAAAAGGGGTCTGAGCAGAAATGTGAAATGTGGTTCCGTGATAATGAAGGCTTCTGTTTATGTTAAGATCTGCAGTGATATAGCCCGTCTCTCAGAGACGTTGATATTCATTTATTAGCTGGCATAACTCAAGGACAGTTATTAATGAAGCAGCTGAATGCACAGACATTGTTGAATATGTGCTGCAAATGAGGTTATCTATTAGATTTGATGGGAGGCACTATTGCTGAGGTGTTAGTAATACAAGACGAATATGCCCCCTCCAATATTATGTTTCTGCAACATAAACCATGAGCTGTTTATTAGAAATCACCCATCTTGTGCCTGGCTATCCAAACTAGCTCAGTCTTGAGTGTTCCTACTGATGGCAAATGCTGCCTATAGTACACAGAGAAGCTGCACACTTCTTCTCTTATACTTAAACAATGGCCACTGATCTGTGTATGCTGATATAGGTTCATAGGATGATACTAGGCTATTGGCCCAGAGGCCCCTATAAACATAGCCAAGAATTTTACCCATGTTCCCTCAATGTCAGCACCTGTTTCTCCTGTTCAGCAGGGAAAAAGGTAGGATCTCAGGAGTGTGTTTTCTGTTTCCCATCCAGTTATCCAGGTTTCTCTTAAAGGGGGCTAGCGAGGTACTCTGCTGGACATGGAGAGGGAGTGTATTCCATAGAGAGGGGAGTCTTTGGGTCACAAATCTATACCATCAACAAGTTCTATTAATGTCACAAACCAGGTTAAGGCCTTGCATGCCAGTTGCGTAAGTGGAGTTTGACTTACAGATCTTTTCAGGCTTGTTGGCTGTTGGTGAAGCACCCACCAAGAGGAGAAAACGCTGAGAGAAGAAAGGAGCCACTTTTGAGATTTTAAGTATTTTCCTCTGTTTATTTGATAAGTTTTTCTGCATAGCTGCATAGTTTGAGCATTTTCTGGCTTGTTAAACTTGATTTCTGCATTAGTAGCTGTATTTAGAGCACAACCAAAAGCTGTTTACTGAATTTCCTGTTTGCACTTAATTGTAAAATCGTTTTTTTCTCAAAACTTGCATATTTACTGTCTTTGACCTAGCACTCTTGTGTGGGGTCATTTACTGCACTGTTATAACTTGATATTACTTGTGAACCTCTGCTATCTCTGAAAAAACAAAAACAAAAAAAATCTTGCTTTTTTCCCACTTTTCTGAGATTTAAAAAAGTTCAAGTTACAGGCTTGCTCTTCTTGAACTGTTTTGTAAGTTTCTGTGAGGCCATTTTTGCTTGGGCTAAAGGAAAGTCTCTCTGTTGATCAGTGGCAGTGAAAAACATTGAGCTGCTTCCCTGCCCCCGTGGGAGTGGTTACTGACTTGAAACTGTAGTTTTATTGGCCAAAAGGGGTCATTTCCAAAACTCCTTCATCTTCCTCTCTTAAAACCTAGTTGCCTCGTGGTTTTGGCGTCTTTTCAGGCTTGTTGGCTGTTGGTGAAGCACCCACCAAGAGGAGAAAATGCTGAGAGAAGAAAGGAGCCACTTTTGAGATTTTAAGTATTTTTCCTCTGTTTATTTGATAAGTTTTTCTGCATAGCTGCCTAGTTTGAGCATTTTCTGGCTTGTTAAACTTGATTTCTGCATTAGTAGCTGTATTTAGAGCACAACCAAAAGCTGTTTACTGAATTTCCTGTTTGCACTTAATTGTAAAATCGTTTTTTCTCAAAACTTGCATATTTTCTGTCTTTGACCTAGCACTCTTGTGTGGGGTCATTTACTGCACTGTTATAACTTGATATTACTTGTGAACCTCTGCTATCTCTGAAAAAACAAAAAAAAAATCTTGCTTTTTCCCACTTTTCTGAGATTTAAAAAAGTTCAAGTTACAGGCTTGCTGTTCTTGAACTGTTTTGTAAGTTTCTGTGAGGCCATTTTTGCTTGGGCTAAAGGAAAGTCTCTCTGTTGATCAGTGGCAGTGAAAAACATTGAGCTGCTTCCCTGCCCCCCGTGGGAGTGGTTACTGACTTGAAACTGTAGTTTTATTGGCCATTTTGGGTCAATTCCTGGCTCTTTCCAGCCCCTGCTATCAAGCACGCTTTAGAGTGCTTTAGCACGATTTAGCATGGAGTTGCCACTAGAGCAGCATCGGGCAGCGCTGGTTTAACAAGGTTAAACTTTTTCTGGCTCCATAAAGTCTGTTCTTCATTTTTTTCCTTAAAACTGCTCTACTAGTAATCTAAACAGTATAACCCTTAACTAAAAAGTGCAGCACTTCTTCCTAAAAGCTTTTACTTGTCTTAAAAGCATCTTCTTTTCAAATTTAGCATTTCTGTATTATACAAAGTCCCTCACTAGCAAACCCCACCCCAGGAGTACCCACTTCCTTACTAAGTCTTCTCTTATTCAGTTACACCCCTAACTTCTAAATTTCTCTAGCATGTCGAAGGGCCAGATGCTGGCGTCCTCTCCTGTCCAGTTGGTGAATTTGGGAATATTGAGGCAATGTTACAATTGCCTCATGTACACTGACAACCCTCTCCTCCTCCCACATAACACAAATACTTGCGAGAGATGCAGCTATTTAGCCAAACTGGAGGCTGAGCTCTCTCAACTCAGGACTGGCAAGACCAGACAGGAGGAGAAGGCAGCTACACACACCACAAAACCAGTTTCACATAAAGCTATCACAACAATGAATCAAACGCATAAACACACAAAGTCATACTCGGAGGCTCTGAGCAAAAATTTACCTAAACAGCAGAGGCCTCCAAAGCAGACATCCAAGCAACTGCCACCTCATGACACACCACAGGCAACACATAAACCACAAAATCAGTGTGCAAAGCAGTCACAGCCCTTAAGGCCAGATACAACACCAAACATACTTGTCATAGGTGACTCCATAGTCAGACACACTGACGTCCCACTCACCAGGCTGAACAAGGAGAGGGTCACAGTAAGCTGCCTATCGGGCGCTAGAATCCGCCACATAACACAAGCACTCGGGTCACTCCACATCAAGTACAAATATCCAAACGCTGAATGCCTTAGAACCAGGAAGGAACTGCTTCAATTCGATATGAAACTACCAGCAAGCAATAAAGCAGACTGTAGAAACTTGTAAAACATTTAATAAATAGAACCGCAAGGTTAAGCGCTTTCACCCACACCGAAGTTGGGCTTCATCAGAACAATTAAAAACCATGGTTACAAAGTATATATGCTAAATTTGGCGCCAAACAGCCCAGTAACAAACCAATCATAGCTGTAATGTGAATATTTTATACAAAAATATAAATAATCAACACATTCTCTTGTAAAGACAGCTATCTGCCAAAAATTTATAAATATAAAATACTTAATGTTAAGTATGAAATGTGTGTATAGTAGTGTAAAACAATAAAAATTCCTTTTAAAAAAATACATATGAATAAGTTGTGAATAAATGTGAATTTCATCAGAGAAAACAGTTCCATCAAATAAATATATGTATGTTAATTTCACCAAAAATAATTGAATCTAAACTTGTATGTCTCAAAGCTTACACTAAAGTATATAACACTGGTACATCTTTAGGACTTTAAAAATCCAAAATTGGTTTGACCGCTATATAATCATTTAGCCCAGGTGGGATAGTGGCATCAGTTAGTATTTGCCAATAGCATTCTCTATATGCTAATATTCCTTTAATATTACCCCCCTTCGGATCTCTTTTAATCGTTTCTAAAATAGTGAATCTAAACTCATGGTCATCACCTCTGCTCGTACAGTGTTTAGCTAACGCGTTTTTGTCATCTTTCTTCTTAATACTATACAAATGGGCATATATTCTCTTTCTAAAATGTTGTTCCGTCTTACCTATATAGAAAGAGGGACATAAGGTGCATTTCGCCAAATATACTAGGAATTTAGTGTTGCAGTTTCCCCTCGTGGGATATATTTTAGTTTTATTGTAGTTTTTTAATGTCATAACACTTTCTTCCGAGATATGTTTACATTGTGCACAATGGCCACATTTGTTAGAATAAAATGAACTCTGTGTAACTTTGTTTTTACTGCTTGCCTCAAATAAATATTTTAAATTGTGCCCCATCTTGTATACAAAATTAGGTCTTGGTCCCAGTAAATTTATAAAGTCATCATTTACCAAAAGACAGTGCCAATGCTTGGTCATAATTTCCTTTATCCTGTTACCAAAAGGACCATATTCTATAATACACGATCTATTGTAAGGTTTTACGCTCAATGTCCCCTTACTATTTATGTGTACATCCATAGAGTTGGTGTGTCTAGTCCCCAAAATAGGGGCATATTTAGTATCCCATTGTTTCATCACCTTGGTGCTTACATTTTCCATCATTTTAAGATTGTAACCTCTACTAGAAAATAACTGTGTGATATAAAGTATTTCCTTCACCACGTCATCATAGTCCGAGGTCATTCGAAGTGCCCTTATGCATTGACCTTTATAAATATTACACTTTGTTTTGTAGGGATGGCAACTCTCAAAATCTAAATAAGAATTAGTAAAGGTTTCCTTTCTGTAAATGTTGGACTTAAAAACAGAATTCTTCCTACTGACTAAGGTGTCTAAGTAGGGAACCCCTATGTTACTACTTGTGTGGGTGAATTTCAAAAAATCACTGCTATTGTTTAAGTATGTAACAAATTCGTAGAAAGAAGACTGATCACCTTCCCATATTAAATAAATATCATCCAAGTAACGGGAATAATATACAATTTTTTTCCAATATTCACTGGTGAAAATAATTGTCTCTTCCCAGTGTAACATGACCAAGTTTGCGTAAATGGGGGCACATGCTGCCCCCATTGCAACGCCTTTCACTTGTCTGTAAATTTCTCCCTCATAATATATAAAATTATTTTCCAAGACTATTGACATCATTTCCTCAATGAGTCGGATTCTTTCCCAATCCAGGTTACTGTGTTTGAGCATACTCTCACTGAAAGCCTCTAGTCCTTCATTCTTGGGGATGCACATAAATAGATCTATGACATCTATAGAAGCAAACAACAAATTTTCATCACTCAAATGGGTCGGGTATTTAGCCAAAAATTCCCAGGAATCCTTTACCATATGTTCCACTTGATTATAAATATGTTTAAGCTGAGAGTCAATAGCTACCCCTATAGGAAAGGTTTTTGATTTACTACCTGACACTATAGGTCTAAACGGTGGGTCATCTATGCTTTTGTGCACCTTAGGTATACCCACCAATGTAGCCATGACAGGATGTTCAACTTTAAGGAACTTGTGAAGGTCCTCAGAAATACTGTTATCCAACAAAAATTCTTCTAAGTATAGATCTATCTTCTTATAAGCTGTGTTCAACTCATTAAGAGATACTATTTCATAATTATCCTGCGCATGGAGAATGTCATGTAACTTGCTGCTGTAGGATGTGCTGTCATATAACACCACTCCCCCTCCCTTGTCGGGTTTCATAATTCTAATGCCATCAGCAGCTCTAAGTTCTTCTAAAGTTTTAATTTCCTCGATGTTAAGGTTAGACATTGCCCTCCACTTTCTAAGCTGTTTGTTTGTATGATAAATTTCGTGCGTGACCAACTTTTCGTATCTATTAACATCTTTGTTCATTGGTGGCATAAATTTACTTTTACACCTTAAGTTGTCTGTTTCCATAAGGGTGCACCCTACACTACCAGAGGGAGTGGTGTCCTTAAATAAAATGGCTAAATTCAACTTCCTCACGTATTTTTTTAAATCACATATACAGTCTACTATTTTGAACTTAGTCGTAGGTATAAATTTCATACCTTTAGCAAGTAGACTGAAATGAGCCTTATTCAACTCAATATCCGTGTAATTGAAAATCTGAAAATTGTTATATCTACTGATGTTCCCTTCATGCACTATTTGTGAAGGTTGATCATCTAAATCTAAACAACTTTCTAAATTTACCACATCCTCTGCCCTCTGAAACTTTTCTTCCTCCAGGTGTTCCCTTTTGTCCAATTCTTGTGTGTCTCTCTGTTGTTTCCCTGATAAAAATTTTCCGAATACTCGTTGTCTCTGAACATCTCCTGATCTCTAGTGTACCTATTTTCCCCAAAGTCCCTGCTGAAATTTTGGGTAGAACTTTTCCATAAATATGCTTTCCCTTCGTTGTATTGCTCAGTGTCCCTAATAACTTTCTTGTATTTCCTGTCGTATGTTTTTACTGTTCTATTCTTAGCTAACTCATATTGTTTATAATATAACTTTTCCCAGTTAGAAAACATTAAATCGTTTAAAATTTTTTCATTCAGACATTCAATATTTTCCAATTCTTTGCATAATTTGGCATCATTATACTTAATAAGCATGCGCATAAATTCCATGCCAAAACGGTCAAACATTTTGTTAAAATCAGAACGTACTTCCTCGGTAAGATCAATACCCATGGGTACTTTGTGGAACCGAAGTCCCATCGGTACAATATTCGAATTGATACAATGCAAAAGATAAGCATTGTCCAATTTGATAGCATTTATGTTGTTCAATTTCCTACCAAAATCATAGATGGCGTCTTTTAAAGTTCCTTTAAGTGTGTGTGTTTGATCATTGACATGAACTTTGTACTTATCAAACGCACACTCACAGTCAAGAAATTCTTTGAGACATTGTTCTTTGCTTACATCTTTTGATTTACTAGTCTTATGAATTTGTTTGTTAGAAAAAACAGTACCTGGAATACCATATTCCTTGTTTGCTACATTGGAATAGGTCTTCATGTTCTGACTATGTTTAGGTCTAGCCCCCGTTCTCCTCGCTTCATCGGAAATGTTTCCAAAGGAAAAATCGAATGTAAATTCTGTTGGCGCCAATCTAGTGTTAACTAAATCTGTTGTACCCTCTTGATGAGGTAAGTCAATAGTGTTACCCACACTATGTCGAGAAATTTGTCCATTAGGTAATTCGGATGAAGAAGTAATAACAAAATCCTGCTGCTCTCCGGTGTCACCCAAATGTCTGCTAGCTTGCTTCATTCCATTCCGTTGTGATGGAAATACCTTTCTATCGATTCCGGTGGAGTTGTTGTGAACTGCTGGACGAACCTCCGCTTCACAATAAAACATCTCTCCACTTCGTGATGTAAAGTTGTTGATTAAATCGAATAGCTTGCCAACCTCGCCCCTTAACAAATTCAATTCAGAATGAAGATCCGAAATTTCACTTCCTTTGTCAGGGGAATTGTTGGTGTCACCTTCCTGATTCATGATAAACCGACAACAGAAAGACCAGCGTATAAATCCAAGAAAACACAGGAGGCGTATATCCAAACGCTGAACGCCTTAGAACCAGGAAGGAACTGCTTCAATTCGATATGAAACTACCAGCAAGCAATAAAGCAGACTGTAGAAACTTGTTATTGTTTTACACTACTATACACACATTTCATACTTAACATTAAGTATTTTATATTTATAAATTTTTGACAGATAGCTGTCTTTACAAGAGAATGTGTTGATTATTTATATTTTTGTATAAAATATTCACATTACAGCTATGATTGGTTTGTTACTGGGCTGTTTGGTGCCAAATTTAGCATATATACTTTGTAACCATGGTTTTTAATTGTTCTGATGAAGCCCAACTTCGGTGTGGGTGAAAGCGCTTAACCTTGCGGTTCTATTTATTAAATGTTTTACAAGTTTCTACAGTCTGCTTTATTGCTTGCTGGTAGTTTCATATCGAATTGAAGCAGTTCCTTCCTGGTTCTAAGGCGTTCAGCGTTTGGATATACGCCTCCTGTGTTTTCTTGGATTTATACGCTGGTCTTTCTGTTGTCAAGTACAAATATGACACAGTCATTGTCCATGCTGGTGTGAACGACCTGAGACGTACCTCCCTGGACTACATGAAAAGAGACATAGAGGAGCTCTCTGATTATGTAGCCCAGGCAGGTATGACCCTGACCCTGAGCAGTATCCTTCCTTCACCAAGAATGATGCCACAACATAGAGACAAGATGATCAGCTTTAACAATTGGCTTAATTTCTGGTGTCATTCAAAGGGGATCCAGTGTCTGTCTGCCTGCGATGACATGCTTGACAAGTCACGCTGCTTCGCAAGGGACGGCTTGCACCTGTCACCCCTGGGATTCCGGATATTGGCTAAGGCTCTTGCCACCCCCATAGTGCCTTTTTTAGGCAAGGCTCAAATTCTAAACCTACCACCCTAGAAAACAAAAATGGGAAGAAACTAAGGGTAATGCTGCTCAATGCCAGAAGTCTAAATCTCAAAATGCATGCACTTGAGGCCCTTATCAGTATGGAGAACATCGATGTCTGTGCTGTGACTGAAACCTGGTTCAAGGCTCCTGAGATCACCCCGGCACTATCAGGTTTTACCTCATATCATGCGTTCCGGCCCCAAAACCCGGACCACACCAGAAAAGGAGGGGGTGTATCCATATTCATCAAGGATACCCACACCTCCAGGTTGGTGGCAATGCACGAAGCATCGGAAACCATCCAGGTGCAATTAACCATAGGCAAAACTGCTCTACAATTTGTAGCATGCTACAGGCCACCCTCTCAAACTCAGGAACCCCACACAGCCTTCCTGAAGACACTGGAGGGTATAAATGTATCTCCAAACACCATTATATTGGGTGACTTCAACTACCGAATATAGACTGGGAACATTACTCAAGCCCCAACTTTCTAGCCCAAAGGTTCCCGGAGTTCATAAATTCAAATGCCATGGAACAACTAGTCACCGTTCCCACAAGAGGAGAAAATATACTAGATCTCATCATCACAAACATGGGGACAAAATGCTCCACACCGGAAGTATATCCCTCATTGGTGAGATCAGATCACAAACTTATCTCACTGGAAATCCACATCCCGCCCCCACCCCAAACAAAAAAGACCACAGTGAAGAACTTCTCTAAAGCAAACTTCACACTACTCAAGACTGGTGTGGTATCCTTCAAGGCCCCCGAGCCAGTGGAAACCACAATCCAAGCTGCATAAGCCCTTACAAATGCCTTCTATGAACACCTCCAGGACTGCATGGATCAGGCAATCCCTAATAAAACCAAGACTCTTTCCACCAAGGGCAAACGTCCAGTCTGGTGGACCCCAGCCATAAACAAACTTTACAATAAGAGGAGAAAGCTGTTACATGATAGAGCAAAATCCATAAAAGAGAAGACACCCTTGATCATTATTAGTAAAAAAATACGAGCACTCATAAAATCATCCAAGGCCAACTTTGAGAGAAAAATTGCAATAGATTCAAAAGACAATCATAAGGCCTTCTTCAGCTATGTTAGAAACCTGGGTGGAAACTCCCAGATATGCGCAGAATTAGTCCAAAATTATACAAAAATCACTGAACCCACAGACATTGCCAACATACTGGCAGACAGGTTCAGTGCAAACTTCACCCCCCTCTCCCCCCCAAAAGTAGAGATAACTATCCCAGAGGAGTGTAGCCTCCCAGACATCTCAAATGCGCAGGTGAAAGCTGCTCTCTCTAAAGCTAAAAACACAGCATCAATGGGACCGGATGGTGTCCCCGGCTGTGTGCTACATGAACTCAACGAGGAACTAAACCCGCATATAAGGCAGCTGTTTAATCTTAGCCTTACCACAGGATACGTGCCCAAGGAGTGGCGTACGGCAACTGTGGCACTCCACAAAGGCGGTGCCTCTACGGACCCTGGTAATTACCGCCCCATAAGCTTAACAAGCCTGGTCTGCAAAGCTATGGAGAGGATCATAATGGAACTCATAAACAAAGACATAGGGGACTTGCAGACATTGGACCCGACCCAGTTTGGCTTTGTCAAGGGCAGATCATGCCTTTTGAACTTGGTCGACTTCTTCGAAACAGTCACCAAGGCCATTGATGAGGGAAAGGCAGTCCATAGAGCCTACCTTGACCTGGCAAAAGCTTTCGACACAATACTCCACTCAGGTATTATAGAGAAACTTACCAGCTTAAATGTAAACCCATATGTCACAAGATGGGTTGCAAACTGGCTAAAGGACAGAACCCACAGGGTTAGAGTTGCTGGCGCCATGTCAGACTCCAAGCCGGTCACAAGTGGTGTCCCACAGGGCTCAGTCCTTGGTTCCCTGTTGTTCGGCATCTACTTCTCAGAAGTACAGGCAAACATAGGAGGACTATGGCTGACAAAGTTTGCAGATGACTGCAAACTGGGCACCATAGTGGAAAGTACATCGGACACAGATATCCTTCAGAGGGGTCTCACGGAAACTGATAACTGGTGCCAGAGCCATGGCCTGAAGTTAAATGCCAAAAAATGTATAGTCATACCCTTCAGGAAAAACAAGGTAACCCCAAGCTACCATATAGGGGGCAATCCATTAAGCACAGAAGAGGTTATCAGGGACATGGGGACTCAAGTTGACAGTGGCCTTTCTTTTGACACTCACATTGCTAAAGTGGTTAGAAAGACCTTCTACATTGCCCACCTGATCATGAAGGGATTCACATCCAGATCAAGTGAGGTCATTGTTCCCCTGTACTCTTCACTTATCAGACCAATGATCGAGTACAATGCCCCATTCGAGATGTATCTCACCCGACACCTGCAGCAATTGGAGAGACCCCAAAAGTTCCTCACCAAAAGGATAAAGGGACAACAAAATCTGTCATATGCTGCCAGACTGAAGAAACTCCAGCTCTATTCAGTCGCATACCGCCTGCTCAGAGGTGACCTGTGCCTGACATACAAGGCCATGTCCAACCCGGAATTAATGGACATGCTCCACCTCAAAAAATCCAAATCTACCAGATCCACTAGAGCAAGTGACTTAAACCTTAGCACGGATATAAATAGGACATGCTGGAGGGATAGATTTGTCACCCAGAGACTCCCGATGCTGTGGAATAAAATCCTGGTCCATGTGAGGCAGAGCACCTCACTGGCTCTGTTCAAGAGAAATCTTGACCGGTGGATGGGAGATCGTAGGTTTACCCCGGGAATCATCTCTGTGTCACTGCTGGACAGAGGCACAACAAACTAATGGGCACAGTATTTTTTAACATAAGGGGTGGCGTAAGCCACAAAACTTTGGGCTAGGCTTATAAATGCCTTAGGGCAGATAGCCTAGTATAAACCTATGGACCTATGAACCTAAGATATGCAGCAACTCCATCAAGGCTGGGTCTGAGATGGCCTTGTATGCCAGACACAGGTCACCTGTGAGCAGTCTGTGTGAGACTGAGTAGAGGGACAGGGCTTTTAGCCTATCTGTATAGGATAGATGAGACCCTAGATTTTTCTGGTCAGAAACCTCTGTGGTCTCTCCAGCTGCTGCATGTGCTTGGCAAGGTACATGCTGAAGGAAGTGCTCTACTCGATAAAGGGTCTGATAAGGGAGGAGTACAGGGATTAAAAGCCACCTTGTCCCCTGGTCTTAATACTTGTTCACTGAAGAAGGCTGGTTAGCCGAAACTGGTCTGAATAAAGTATTCATGTTATAATTATTTTTCTAAGTGCTTGGTGTACTCCATGCTGGCCACTGGTATTTGTTTTAAATTTTAAATCATACTGGATGTATGTTATAAATGCGTTTGATGTTTCCAGCTGTGTAACGGTTAGTAGTGTTTTGTGGAGTTAATTATGCAGATCAAATTACTAGGAAGAGTATTTAAACCCAGTCCTTGTGTCATATGATTTATCTGATGAAGTCTCTCAGCAGGGCCAAAAGCACTTATGTTTTATATTTGTTTTATTAAAGTCTGGATCAACCTCAGCAGCTGGTTTTGATTTTTTTGTTTGGTACTTTTTGGTGATGCATTTTTGGTGGTTCTAGGAGTACAGGGATGTTATGACTTCCTTCTATCATTATTTGAATCTTACACTGGTACTGTGTTGTGCAGCATATTAACAGCTCCATGTTTAAAGCAAGTGTTTCAAGGAGCTACACTTGAATAACCTGGTGTCTCAATGACCTGAGTCTACCCTCAGCTGCTATAGACTTGTCTTCCCCTGAAAGTGTTTACTTCTGCATGTGCAAGATAAGGAAAATGAGAACACCTTAGCATATAGAGTTAGAAAGGGGTGTCTGTTTCAAAACTTCTTTAGTTTGCATCTTTACTAAACAAACAGTATCTAGGGTACTTTGTTCTTGATCTGTGTAATCATGTATGGGTCATCCATAATACATATGCACGTTAGTTTGCATTTTATGTTCAGTTTGCATGATCAGATTAAATTTCTTTCATGTTTGTATTGTTTCTTCTTCTATGTACATGCAAGTATAATTACAATTTGAATTCATTCAGACTACATCTTTTTTACATGTGCAATAGCAATTTATTTTAAAATATTGGGAAGTGGCATGCACTAAGTATCCCTGATACGAATGCAGAAAGGAAAGAACTATTTCAATTAATGGCTATGTTATTTTCTGAAAAAAATCCTTTTTATGTTTCTTTCATGAAAACTACATTCACATACAGAACCCATTTCAAATTGCAATCTTTGTACTTTATTGCTGTTGACAGGTTGCAGTTGTTTTTACTATTTAATCATTTTCTTATTGTTCATTAATTTTGCATTATGTGTAGGGCTTTTCCAGAAGACTTGGTCTTGCACATTCCACTGAAGGAAACAGTCACTACTTACATTAGCTCTGACTAGAAAAAGGTATATAGAATGATCACATGCCATGTCTCTGTTTCTCTTCTTCTCTATGGTTCACTGAGCGTAACATTCACTGCTGAAAACCTGACGTGAATAGCAACAGCATGCCTCCTGTGAGTGTTGCTCAATAGCTGGAGTAGAAGTAATACTTCTCTAAGGATTATTGGACTGTGAGATGCTTTGACACACAAGGCGAGAGTGACTAGATCAGCAGCAATGTATGAAATCACACCAAATGATTAGAACTGATTTCTAAAATGCATCTGACAAACAGAACTCTTTTTTGAGTCCCTTAAAGCATGTGACACTCTTATGTCTCACAAAATAATACATGTCATTGAGGGACTAACAGATGAAGTAAGCTAGGAAATGCCTTTTTGTTAACAATGAAATTATTTCATATATGATCAAATAGAGGCAAAAGGGAAAATCTGCCTACTAAGTCTTATATGTAGGATTCAGTTTTTTTCCATTCTTGTATTCTTGCAAGTTCCTTGTTTACTTGTTTTTAATGTAACACCAGTTGTATTTTTCCTTACAACTTTAACCAGTGTCAGATATGTGTTGCTACTTTAAAAAATAGGGGGACAGGCTTGAAGGGGAAATAACACTATAGATTTTAAAAAGATTTGCAAATCATCCACACAGACATGTTATTATTGAAACAATACTTGCTATAATTTTTATTAAAACACTTGCAGATACATTACATGCAGTGTTTGAACCAAGATATCATAAATATATTATTTTTTTCTCTTTTGAATCAGTTCACTTCATTCATTTAATACTATAGTCTACCTTAATAAACTGCAAGAAATATACATTCTAAATATATTTGTTAGTTTAATGAAAAATACACATAAATACAAATATCTAGAATGTACTTATTGTATCACTGTGTTGTGTTTTAATTGTTGGGCCTACTACAAATGCTTACATGCTGTGTGTCAATTATTTGAAACAGCAGCTTATTTCCCATTCCCTAAACCTAACTTCTCTGATCACTACTGAAAGTTCAATTTCTCATTTGCTCTCTAAATTTAAATTTCCCAATCACTCTATAATTCTAATTCTCCTCTTTTTCCCAAAATCTAAATGACATAATCATTTCCTAAATCTAAATCCCCCATTTGCTCCCTGACCCTAACCTCTCCTCCCACTCCCTAAACCTAAATTCCCCTTCCAGTTGCTCCCTAAGTATAATCTAAACTCCCATCCTCTCCCATTCCCTCCCAAAGGCTGTCACACCTTCCCTTATTTAAGCTCAAGTATGTCTTTGAGTGGCAGCCAGCAGCTCCACTCTCTCTGCACAGGGGCTACACCTTGCCTGACCTCATGTTTAAGTGTGAGCTGCAGGACACTTGAGTTCCCTGCTATGCTATTAGACTCTTTTTTCTTCCCTGATACACCTCTCACCCTTGGCCAAAATGGAAAGTCTGCCAACTAGTCTAGTCTCTGTTTTCAGTCTCATAGCACTTGGAATTCTCACACAATATATGATTTGCCTGATGCTCACAGAAAATGATTTTTCACTGAACGTGTCACTGCCTATTTGGGTGAGATGCAAGTAGCTAATGAAATTCAAGGATGCAGCTAAAAAAAAAAAAAACATCCTGTGAGCATCATTCAACTATCCCACACTCTGCAAATACTGACATAAATTATTATATACTATTGCACTAAAAAAAAAGCTTTCCTCAAGCCACAATGGAGTAGTAGGAACAAAGTCCAACATAAATTAAACACTGTGATACTGATTAGAGACAACACAGTGGAGAGGCACCAGAAAACAGCACATATGAGACAAATTACACCAAAGCAATCTTCAAACACAAATATAAATTTACTAGTGGTGGTGATAGTTAGGCACATGGATTCTATACTCATAAGGCTGAACAAAAGCAGAGCTAAGACTGCCCATGTTACAAGGGCCCTTAGGATCGTTAAACCACACTAATATTAGTAGTGTGAGATGGCGGACCATTTTGGATAAATGCATGGAGTGCTGAACATTGAGGAATATGAGGAAAAAGAAATGACAGAGCTTTCCATGCATGTTTCAAGTTAAAAAAACAATAAAAATAGTACTGAGTAAAATCCTTCCACCACCAAATATGATACTAAGATTTAAAGAAGATACAATTGCTTTAACAATTGGCTAAACACCTGCTATCATCCTATGGAGATCCAGTATGTGTGTCAGCATGGGATGAGCTGCTTGACAATTGTACTTGATTCAACAGGGATAGTTTGCACCTCTTATTCCAAGGCTTCCACATACAGTTGAAGGCTTCTGCTATCCCCATTGTGCCTCTTTTAGGCAATAACAAATTGATGGATTTCCCAGCTTAACTTCCAAAACAAATCAGCCATTGAACCACAACAGCATGTCTCTAATTAATGCTAGACGTCTAAACAACAAACTGCTAGACCTTGAAGGTCTTCTGTATTTGGAGCATATTTATGTATGCATTGTTACAGAAACCCAGTTTAAGAGCCCAGTGAGTACTCCCTTAACACCTGAATTTTGTGCTTACCACTCATTTAGAGTTGATGGAAACTGTTGTGGCAGCTCCATATGTATTGCAGACCATATTATGTCAAGATAGATGCATAGACACTCTCCAGTATAGCTCCTAGAGCTTCAGATCATGTTAAATGATAATCAGCTATCAGAATGCAGCATGCTACAGAATCCCCTCCTTGTATCCAGAACATTGTACAGCATTCCTAAATATTATTGATGAATTTCCCATAAGTTGGAATTACGTTATCCTAAGGGATTTTAACAACCTAATGACTAACTGGTTGACCTATTATCACTAATGTAGGATATGCTCAGAAAAAATTAAATTTTATAAACAAAAGCTCCATGGACCAGGTTGATGGTGAACCTACTAGAGAACAGAATATACTTAACATGGTCATAAAAAACCTTTTATCTGTATGCATCATCCTCAAGGTATCCCTCTCGTTGGTCAAGTCATACCACAAACTTGTAACCTTCACCATCAAAATATCCAACACATCAGAAATAAATATCACAGAATTCAAGTGCATCAAATGTGCAAATCTCCTAAAACTCTATGATCAAGTCTCTTAATTTCAGCATACCATTATTACTCACACTGTTGAAACTGCAAAGAGTTATGTAGAAAAGTTCTACTCGCACTTGGAGAAATCTATTAAATTTGCAGTCTAAACTAGATGCAACAAATGGGAATGTTTAAAAGCAAACCATTGTGGTGGTTTTCATGGAGGACTAGGCAGTGTAATAAGAGGAACAAATCTATGTAGCAGAGCAAATTACCCCATTAGTAAGGAAAACATCAAACAGCTAGTTAAAAATTAAAGAAGGATATACGAAAATGGGGTCTTCCCAGAAACTCAAATTAATTACAGAAATCAAAGACAACTAAAATCCTTCTTTAGTTATATCAGAAAGATAAGAAATAACATCCAGCATTGCTCAGAGATTGCTCGTAATTATACTAACTACTCTGATTCACTGAATCCTGCCAACATAATAAATAAATGTATTGCCAACTTGACCCTGAGACATCTTTTTCAAAATCAATTTTCCCTGAGGGAATCAAGCCACCAACTATCATGAAAGAGCTTGTATTGAAGGCGTTCTCCAAAACAAATAGTTCTTTGCCCATTGGGCCTGACAGTATGCATGGTTGCCTATTTAATAGCATTAACAAGCACTGGGGGTCCCACTCCTCCTCCTCTTCAATGCAAGCCTAGTGGTACACATCTGTTGTGATGCCACTCCACAGGGGCAGCCCCACCACAGAGCCCAGGAATTACAAATCATCAATCTAATGAGTCTTACATACAAAGCCATGAAACATATCATAGCTGACCTAATTAGCTATATCAAATATCTTACTAGACCCCCTCCCCCAATGTTTATATTTATCAAAGGTAGATCCTGTTTAATGAATCTTGTGAAATTTTTTTCTGGGTTACTCAGTTTCTAGACCTTGGACAGGCTGTTTGCACAGAGTACCTTCACCTCACTAAGACATTCAATATCACACCACATGCAAATATAATAAGCAAGCTGAAGGAGTTCCATATTGACCCATATGTGGTTTGTATGATTGCCAACTGCCTTACCGACAGGACTTATAGAGTAAGATTACTGGGTACAGCCTGTGAGAGCATGATGTGGACTTCTGCAAAGATCTGTACACAGCATGTGTTCATGGCAAAGAGGGATAAGAAAAACAATAGAGTGTGTGTTGCTATTGCACTGAACTGAGGATTCAAATGCAGAGAGTGTACTGTTTGACAGAGTTAATGCATATTTCCTAGGCATATGCTCAGGCTGTAAGACATACAGAACAAAGAAATCTTAACCTCTTAGCACAATAAATCTGGACAAACTAATGGGAGGCAAAGGCCACAAAATAGGGACAAATTTTAAATATTGCTCTTATAAACTTAAAATGTGTTAGAATGAAAAGTCTTGTGTTACCATATATTTCTGAAGGCTATAAAGTCTGAAACTCAAATACCTGTCATTATTTAGTGAATTCAGTCCTCACAGATTTGCCACAAAAATCTAGCAAATCACAAATTTTATGAGGATCAGACCAAGAATTTGAAGCAAAAATCTGGACATTCTGCAAAAATCTGGACAGTTGAAAGGTATGAGGAAACCTCACAATCCTACATTTTTGCAGGATTGAGTGTTGTCATAGAGGTAAGGTGTTTACCTCATGAGAAAAAGTATGGGGTTTAATTCTTACCAAGGAAAATTGGTTAGACTTAAAATGGTCTCCCAGAGCAGCTAGCCTAGCACTTACATATAAACCTATAGTTTAGGTTGGGTGGTTGGCATAATGGTTAAGGTATTTACTAAGGTTGCCACCTTTTGTTGTGGTTAAAACTGGACTTAGGGCACACTCCCAGCACCTCCCATAACCCCAACCATTTTCCACCCATTCCATGACATCACCATTGCATCACACAAGGGGAACACCCTCTTCTTCTGATCATGATGCATTTTTTCTACAGATTTACTATTCTTTTTGTAAAAAAAAGCATTGTTAATCTGACGATTTAACAAACTCTAATAGTCTGCTTTTTTTTTTTAAACAGAATACTGGAGTTTGTACACAGTTTTCTGGACTCTCAGACAATCAGTTAGATTTCTGGATAGTCCAGAAAAAAAGGGGATAGGTGGCAATGCTAGTGTTTACCTCACAGACACAATGTACAATATTTGATTCTCACATGGGGTAATTGCCTAGCCTTAAAATGGCCCATGGGGGAAGTTAGCCCAGTACTAATCTATGACCCTATGAACAGCCCAAGAGGTAGTTGTCTCTAAATGTCCTCATACCTGAATAAGGTCCCCACCTAAATATCTATATGAGACCCTAAGCAAGTTCAAATATTTTAATCTCTCATAATAACATAAGCTTTCACATCCATGGATGTCCTTGATTTATTTCCCCTGTATTCTTTTCAAATTTGTCATGCTTATTTTCTTATAAGGTCTCCATATTATTATTATTCCTTACTCAATCCTGAGTCTAAAGCTATCTTTCTTACTTCCTTTACCAATAATTAATGACTGGGTATGAGTAGTGAAGGGATAATTCATGGCTGATATGATTTTTATCATGATGACAAAGACTGAGTGATCAAATAAATAAGCCACCCATGTGGACACATGTATTGCCCATTCACTGGACTTGATTATTATACAATGCTATTAATTTTCTAAAAAAGAAGTTAATTACATTTAAAAATAATGGCATTGTATCTTAGAACTTGTTTGTCCTGTAGTGTTTCACCACCATCTTCTGCAAATGGGAGGCATCATCATAATATGCTACACATGCATGGGACATGTACATATTACTGCTTGCATATTACATTATGGTAAATGCATTTTTTAATGAGCCAGGCGTGTGTTTGTATTCTGCTGTTTAATTGAGGACTCCTGCAGACCCCTGACATTGCAGCAGCAAGTTTCAAGTAATTTTTTGAACTTTTTTAGAGCAATTTTTATGTTCCTTTATTCCGCTTCTTTGTTTAGTGAAGGAGCGAAAATGGTGTCTGTAAGCTTTGTTTTGAACAGCTACAACCATTGGACATGTTCCTTTAAGGAATGATCTCCTTACATTGTGCATGGTGTTTTCTTTTTCCAATCAAAATGCATGCTTTTGCATATTAATTAAGGTTCAGTGCACAATTTTCGATATGCACATTTTTTTCTGTTAGCGGAGGAATCCCAGAAGCATAAGCATCTGATCATGTTTTGCTTTAATGCATTACTCACTGAATCTGAGCTTCAATGCATATACATGTAATTGGCAGACTTTGGTCAAAATGCATCAAAACTTTATCATGTATTAATAATATTCATGTTACAAAATGTATTCCTTTTCTGGAGTTTCCTTTGTCATAGAGTCTGTTCCCTCCTCATCTTTTATGAGATTCCAACCTTTTTTTTTTTCTTTTTAAACTTAGGCACAAATTTCCTAGAGTGGAAATGCTTGTAGCTCTTTCACAGTACTGAAGTAGGTACCTGACAAGCATCTTTTTCTCTTTCTCAGCTAAACAATAAATATTAATTTATCCAAGACATGCCCCAAATGTAGATATTTGTATGTTTTTGCTTCAAACTTATAATCTTGCAATCTGTAAGTTACTGTGGTACTCAATTTTTTATCTTGCTTATGAGAATCATCCAGGTACAGTAGTACATTAAATCGTCCTGGTAGATTACTACATTAAATCATCAGATACAGTAGTATGTTAAATCACCTAGCTACACTAGTGCATTAAATCGTCCCGGTGCATTAGTACATTAAATCATTCAGATACAATAGTATGTTAAATCATCTAGCTAAACGAATTCATTAAATCATCCAGGTACAGTAGTACATTAAATCATCCAGGTACATTAGTACATTAAATCATCCAGGTACAGTAGTACATTAAATCATCCAGGTACATTAGTACATTACATCATCCAGGTACAGTAGTACATTAAATCATCTAGTTACATTAGTACATTAAATTGTCCAGGTACACTAGTAAGTTAAATCATCTAGGTACACTAGTACATTAAATCATCCAGGCACTCGTACATTCTTCCACAGATTTAACATATTTCTTTGAGAACAGGTAATGTGCAAAACTTACTCCAAGTGGTAATTTGTGCAGCAAACAAACTTCTTGAAGCAATGCTTGTTGATAAGTATATGATAAATTATTTTTGAGAGCCTTGTTCCATTCACTATGTCCATTAACTCTTCTATTCTGTGTAATGAGTATATATATATATATATATATATATATATATATATATATATATATATTAACAGCTTGGTTCAACTTAAAATTACTACAGAATCATATGAAGTGTTTCTCTTTGTCACTGGAACTGTAAGAGCAGATCCTTTACTATAGTTCACCAAAATGATATTTTCTCTTTCAAGTACTTCTTTCTTTGTGTGTACCTTATCTTCCTCTATATCTCTCTCTCTCTCCTTATCTCCCTCCCATTGCAAATTGCAGGGAGCAGCCTTTCTAGACCTTTGGATAAACATTTGGATTCACCAAGATGTTTGTTTTGTGTCATACAGTATTTACAATTCTTCAAAAAAAAAAAAAAAAAAAAAAAAAAAAAAAAATTTCTAGCAGCTCCTCTGTAGATTTAAATTCATTAAACATGCATTGATTCACGTCCAGTCCACACAGACTTCTATGACTAACTCCTCCTGTATAATCATAGCTATCAACTTTCAGTGCAACTAATGGCAGCCATTCTTTATACTTTTTATAGCATACTTTAGTCATTATCTGCCTCTAAATTGCAAACTCCTTCCTGTGTATTTTCAGAGTCAGCTGTTATGGCACACAGCAACCTGTATGAAAACAATGACTACCTCTTTTTTTCTTAGAAATAACAAGACTCCAAACATTTCCAGATTAGACCTTTAAACAGTCAATAGAAAATAAATATAAATTACTGTTTTTCCTTCTATTGTTTAATTAGGAAATTAGCATCATTTAGTCTTTAGAAAAGAAACCTATTCTGTTTTTTTTTCTCTAAAACATTTTTCTTTATTTATAAATGTATATTACTACGACATGACATTTTTATATGTCCTAATTCTGTATGGTATTTTTGAAATTAGTTTTGCGAGCAATGATTTTTATGATTATAATGGTGGATAGTAAGGCCTTTTATTTTCCTTTTTATTTTCTGAATTTTGACTTTATGTACTGTGATATCTCATGCTTCCTGAACTGTTATATATCTCTGACTGCCTTTTTCATAACCAGGAACATTTTTAAATGCCCTTGAAAATGTTAAATTCAATCCGTATAACAACCTTTATTGATATTCTTCATGAAGAATGTCACCAAGGAAGCTATCCTTTAATGTTTTGTCTAAATATACACCAAATTCATGATTCAATGCATATACTTCTACTTTAACAGCATACTATATCACAGTTACATTGTCCTTCTGAAAGCAAAGATTAAACTGAAATATTTATGTTGCTTGGCCTCAGAAAGTCCCTTTAATATTTCAGTGATTTGCCTGTAACTTGTATCTTTTGGTTTCACTGTCCAGACCAGCTTTTCAAGAAGCCCATAGATGGAAGCACCAAAAATAATGAATAATGTTTCCACATTCTTACCTTCAGGAATGTCATCTGCAATGGAAAAATTGTTCATTTCTTTAAATATATGTTGAATTAAATGTGTCATTTCTTCCAAAGAAGTATTTTTGTGTGTGAATGAATACTTTAATTACATTCTTTTACTTTTTGTCCTCAGTGTACTCTTTTGAAAAAGAACACAAGAGGAAGTCATGTCTTCTATTTAGGTACACATTACAAACTGAATCCTGTACTCATGCTTAAATACATTTATATTGCATTCTGGTTTGCTTTAAGAGATGTCTGCAACTCCCACATAGCTAAATGATAAAGGTCAATATATTGAAGGATGGAGCCAGTCTTTCTGTTGACTACTGTGTAATATTTTTTTGTGTGACTTCTGTGTACTGTTTCTCCAGGAATTGCATGTAATGGCTATTAATTTGTTTTACTTTAAGTATTTTAAGCTATGGTATGTAAAGTGTAATTCTTATAAAGCACCATGGTCCTCTAAAATAAATTATGTGACAACCAAGCAAACAATTTTTTTTTCTGTGAATAATTTGTTTCAGCATGACTGAGAGTTTTGGAATATACTTGACACAATATTTTAGTTACATCCACTGTAGCCCTACAATTTAATTTATTTAATTCACTTTTACTTGAAATGATCTATCTCTGAACCCTTCTGGTTATGACCTGTGCCAAAAACACAAGTGTAAATGCAATATATATGCATGATTTATCAACCAGTATACTTTGGGAAGTGATGGTAATCTTGAATACCAAGATAAAGGCCACATAGAAGAGGCAAGACTATGCAAATACTGGATAGACAATAACTTGTGCCCAGGAGAAAATCACAGACCTTAGAGCAGCGATGCTGAGTTCTGCAGCGCAGAGTCACTGTGCTCCCATCAGTCTATATGGAGAGTTTACAGCATCTATTCATTCAAGATGCTTTTTTAGTAACTGTGCAGAAACTGATATATCGGGAGAAAATCCACATAGACAATAGACTGATATGACAAATTAATCAGAAATGGTGGGGTGGGGGCAACTATTTTAACCACTGAGCCTCCATGTTACCCAGTGGTGGAAAAGATAAAAGAAAACAAAAATGATGCTGTTTATTTTACATCACAAACCATACCGACACACTCCCATTTGCAAACATTATACATCACTTATAATATACCCAATCATTTTCAATCACTACATAGCTCATTTAAGTCCTGCCTTCTTTTAAACCTCATTCCTCCATTGTATGTATTGCTCCAAGAATTCCTATTTGCTCCTATGTAGTTTGCTCCTACCCTTTTCTAAAGATCTGATTTCCAGTTGTTTTATCTCTGTTACTATATTTACTGCTTCTAATATAGCTGGTTTAAATTTTTATTTCCATTTTCTAGTAATTGCTTTTTTGGCAGCCACCATAGTTAGACACAGCAAGGTCTTACTATGTCTAGGCAAATCCGATTCTGTATCACATCTCAGAAAAATCATCTCCCTCGTCACACCAATCCACCCACCCAGCATCTCTGACATTGTACCCTGCAGTGAATCCTTAAAGTCCTCAAACCCACCACACTCCCAGAAAATATGTCCCCAAGTATTTTCTTCTTCCCCGTCACACCTCCAACATTTGCTGTCTACCTGAGGAAAAGTTCTCTGAAGTCTACTTGGGGTATAAAAGTATCTACTTAAACTTTTCCAAGCAAAAATCCTAATTCTTCTAGATTTTGTTGCATATTTGGGAGACATACATATATCCTCCCATTGTTCTTTGTGAATTCCTTATCCGATCTCTCTTCCCAATTCTTTCTAACTTCCTCCTGTATGAAACTTTGGTTCTTAAACAATCATTACAGAGGAAGTACTATTGGTAGTATCACTCTGAAATGAAAGGTTTTACAGTCTCACAGCAAGCTTGATGCTGAGTATATATATTTTGTTAGTGAGGGATGGCTGAACATCTCTGAAAGGAGGGTTGACATAAGAGAGTTTGCAGTACTTTGTGAGATAATGTCATGCAACAATGCAATATAGAATATAATAACAATAACAAAAATGTTTCCTCAGCTATTTTCCAAAGGTAAAAATGCATCTAAGAACCATAGGGATCTATTGTAAGAGAGATTTGGGATGCATGGCTAGGTTTGAAAAGACCCTTGTGGTTGTTAGCCTAGTAAACACCTATGAACTTATTGGCAAGTTGCCTTTTTGATAGAAAATGTCAGAGCTCCCACTATAATATTGGCCCCCATCAGAACTTCAACCATAAGAGTGGGCCACTAATTTGAGCAGCAGCAAGCTGGGAAAGGCAAAGTATAAGAAGAAATGTAAGTACACGTGCAATAGTGTCTGTGGATGTGAGCTGAAGAAAGCTGAAGTGCAGCAAACAACCCAAAACAGTATCTGGTAGTAAGCAAGGCGGTGTCCCAACCCTGTAAAAAGTGACAACAGAGGCAATTAGTCAGTGCCATGTACAAGGTCTTGGATAAGTAGCTATAAGCTCATGCACAGCAAAACTGGCCAAATATCATCCTAGCGAAAAAACATTTGTACACCTAGTGCCATGTGAGAAGAAGGGAAAAATTAACACCTACTCTCCCTCTCAGATGGATACAAACTGACTAGTAATGAATTGGTACACTAAATAGCAAGACCCTTAAGTTCTGCTGGAAAAAGAAGGACGATCATAACTGAGAAGGCAGAAAATGAGAAAGGACACATGAAGTCCTTTAGCTATTTTCATGCAACAAATTATGGCAACCAGCCAGCCTCATCAACAACAAGGACATCTGACCATAATGGGTGCTATATGAGAAGGCATGAAGCATGACTGATAATGGTCAGTAGACCAGTTCACCTACCCAGTCAGCAAATAGTAATAAGTATATAGGGACATGGAGGATACAGGTGATGATAATCTGTCCTGCTGCTGAATGCAACTAACATGCTTAGAGATATACATAAGGTATGTACCTTTCCCACATTCAGTAGATTATGCTGACAGCTCTAATTTTTTGGGTGATGGGTTAACAGACAACTGCTCTCACTTTGTACTACAGCTACACTAATTATAAAGAAGTAACAGGCAGAATACAGACATCTGCTCAACCTCCAGCTAGAGATGGCAAAAGGGGAGAAAGTCATCCTAAAGCCTCAAAACATAAAGCAAATTTTTGAAAGATTGCTATTAGTGGTATGAATTATACTTCCTTGAGACAATAGACACTGTCTGCCAGTTATACCCCTCTCCTATTGCTCATAACAGCTGAAGCAGGCTAGTGGGCTGATGATGTGGCATGGGACAGATGTAGGATGTACAATAAAGGTTAATATGCTCCTTTCCATACATTTGGATGTGTGCCTGTGTGTGAACATATACAATTGCATACATGCAATGAACTTTCTCCTTCATTATGTAGTAACCATGTTCAGAATCTCCGCTGTACAACACTTGTGCATTTTACACTTTTTGACTCCACTTAATAGGCTGGCAAAGTACAATGACCTTAGAATAACAGACTGTAGGCCCTTAATGTAGATATGTTTATAGTATCTGTTTTTACAAGAATAATTCCAGCACATCTGTGTGACTACCACTCTTTACGCCTGGGGTCTTATGCATTTTAAGAAGCATGGTTCTATTGGTTTGTACTGCTGTTATAGCACCTTAACCCTATATACCTTCCAGGATCTCAAGCTGATACTCTGAGCACCTTACTTTACACATACCACAGTAAGACATCTTGTCTTACTTCAGCTCTCAGCCCATTGCTGAAATGGGCAGAGTTTTATCCTTCCTTCAGTATACAGTACCCACCCATCAATGCAATGGATGGGATAACACAGCAGTACTATT
Source organism: Protopterus annectens (assembly GCF_019279795.1). NCBI lineage: Eukaryota > Metazoa > Chordata > Ceratodontiformes > Protopteridae > Protopterus > Protopterus annectens. Next base: position 1,005,033,932 of record NC_056741.1, on the reverse strand, counting down.
TGCAAAATGATGCACACTCCTATTGGTAATGTGTACTTCATGATCTCAGTGCTGCTTCTGGTATGCTGTGAAGAGGCTATTTCTAAATGCTGGCTAGAGGTATCTGCATAACCACCCCCTTTCGAAAGCATCATAAGGTGTTAGAAAAGCTGTAAAGTTTTACGTTTTATTTCATTAATTTTATTTATTTATTTATTTAGAAAAGCTGTAAAGTTTTACACTTTATTTCATTCATTAAATTGTTGCAGTCTTTATTGTAGTATATATTTTCTGAACTGGATCTGAGAAATTGACAAAAATAAGGAACTTAAGCAAGAGATATTCCTTCACAGAACACGTGATTATTTTTATCGTTATGCAACAAATGCTTCAAGTCCATATTTAGTTTTAGACTGCAGCCATGTGAGAAATAATATAAGCTTCCCCAGTCTTAGAGAGGATAGCGTCTGCAGTTAGTCTGTAACTGAAAGAACCAGCAACAGAGGTCACAGGTGTACCTGCATAGTGTATCCCCTTCACTGAAAGCCATCTCATGAATTTTAACTGTGTTGGGATATAATGAAAATGGTGACACAGAGATCATTATGTTTAAACAGAGATGCATATCTATAAATCATCAACAGTGAAATAGTCTGTTGCAAATGCATGCATGATTTAAAATAAATTATCCATTCGGTATGAAAAAAATCTGAGCTCAGAGAAACCTGGGATGCTATATAAAAATGTACATTTGCCACAGATGTAATGGGCCTCATGTCTTGCAATGTAAGATTACTGTGGTAGCTGACACAGTTGATAATGATTCTTCTGCAGTATTGCTTCTAAAAGTAATTTTTTTAAGCAGAGTATAAACTATATTTGCAGCAACAGGAAAGACTGCTACATCATGAAAACAAATATTTAAACATACAGAGAATTAACAATCAAATTTAGCACTTATAAGGCATGTAAGAGTTATGTTGAATTCTTGTAGCTTACGCTGACTTTTTTTATCTTGAAATACCGAAAACACATTTTCTAGAAAAATATGTAAGCTAATTGAGAATATGCAAATAGAATTTAATAAGCCTGAAGACAGATGTGAAATCAACCTGCAATTTTTGTCAGGAATTGATAAGTGGCAATCAGGATACTTGGAAAGCTAAGTAATTACTGTAACTTATAGTTGCATATTTTAATAAGAATACTTTTGTAGACAATTGCCATGAAGGCAGTATTAACCATTTTTGAGCCTACTCCTAACTTGTATTTGCTTATTTTAAATCTATATAAGAAATGTAGTTTGAGTACAGCTTTTCACAAAAACAGCAGTGCTAAGTTTTTATTCAATAATCTTTTATTCAGTCGGTTCAATGGTATCATGCTATTGTTTTCATTAATTTTAACAACAGGACTGCACTGCCTATCTGTAGGTCTTTAACAATGGCAGAGGTTTGTGTTTCCATGTGTAATTGACCAAAATGAATGCAGCAATTCAATAACTGCATAAAAAGTGCTGAAGGAAACCAGAAACACTTCAGACATCAATACACATTTATCATGTCAACACAGTGCATGTGTTGAATGTTGTTTACCATACAGATTTTCCTGATGGGGAAGCAATGGTTTCTCGGTGATTCAAAAACTCATTTTCTCTTGAAAAGCAAGACAGAGAGAGCAGGAGATATTCCCATATTGATCAATAAAAGAATCCATCAAAAACATGGGAATATTTATGTGCTATAAAAAATGACTAAACTAGTCTTGGAAGAGTATTTTCAAGCATTTTTCTAAAGTAGTTCAAATTGCTACATCACGAAATATATTATCAACTTAACCATGGCTATTGTCTATACACAATTAATTATTGTATTTAATTATTATAAAGTTCAGATTAACAATTCAACACAATATTTGTTTACCTACTCCATGATTAGAGCTTAATACACAGTGAAATAATAAAACAGGCATGTGTCAAGTTGGAAGTACTGAGATATACTTATAATATACATCAGCAGTCACTGATAAACACAATTGCAGTAAAGAAGGAAGTGTGCCTTGAACATTAAATGAATGAGTCACAGCAAAAGCATTTTAAAGGGTTCAGGAGTGAGACATAATTGAAGAAATGAACTGCATTGTGGAGAAATCACTGACTAAATGTTACAAATACAGAACAAATAAAAGGCAAGAACATTAAGGAAGTGTTGGAGAATGTATCGAGACAGTGATAAAGACAGTTATGAAATACCTGACCATATAGGGAATGAGGGAAAAATGACAGGTAGGTTACGTATGCTCTAGATTGTAAAGTTGAGAGGTAGAACAAGTGTTTCAGAAACTATAATTCTGTGGAATGTAAGAGTCAGGCAGATAATGTTTGGGGGTAATAGGGACAATCAGATCATGCAATCATAGGAGTAAAGTAACTATACAGAAATAATTTGGCAGTAGCTAACTGAATAGGCTATGAATTATAATGCTGATGTGCAGTGGCTCATGCACCATATTAGGAGAAAGCAGTGTGGGACAGCTGTCTGTGGTATGACATGTCATGGTTTTAACATTAGTTCTTAGGAAAATTGAGACATTGCCATTGATCCTCTCTATTTTTATTTCTATCAAATGCATGCAAAGTGGACATTCAATGGAATACATTGCTGGGATACCAAAAAATATCTAAAATTCCATTTGGGAGTTTGGTAATTAATATCCTGGTCTGTACAGTAGAATACAACATAGCACTAGACTTAGTGATCTGTCAGGATCCAGTTTTTCCACATAAATAGTCATTAAAGCATAGTATATAGTCACACACAAGTCATGCAGCCATCATATTTTCCCATCTTCCCTAGATAGGTACAAAGAGATAACCAGATAACACAAAACCTAGGTTTTATTCCTTCATGTAGGCCAGTTATGAAATACCTGAGCATGTAGATACCAAAAGGAAATAGCAGTCATATATGTGGGCAGCATTATAACAGCTACATAGCTATTCAAGTAATGCGACGCATCATTGATTTCGGGTCCATCCTATTTATTTTGTTTTGTGTGTTCTGTAATTTTCCATTTTTTTTTTGCATCAGTGAAGAGAAACCTTCAGACACTGGACCCAACCCAATTTGGCTTTGTCAAGGGAAGAGCATGCCTACTAAACCCAGAGGATGTTTTTGAGAAGGTCACCAAGGTAATATACAAGGGAAAAATGGTGCATGCCATCTACCTGTACCTGCCTAAAACATTCAGTAGAAAATTTCACTCTTGAATAGTTGACAAACTCACTAAACTGGACATAAACCCTATATAACTCTTTGGATTGCCAGCTGGCTCACACACAGGACCCAGGAAATCAGGATAGGTGATAGCACCTCCACTAAGTGACCAGTCACCAGCAGAGTACCTCAGGGCTCTTTGTTGGGACCTTATCCTATTTGGCATCTACTCTTCAGAAGTAAAGGCTAGTGTCAAGGGCCTTTGGCTGACCAAGTTAGTAGCTGACTGCAAATAGGGAGCCATTATAGATTCTCCCATGATGACTGGTGCAAAAGTCATGGACTAAAACTCAATACCAAGAAATGCATTATAGTGTCTTTTGGGAAAACTGCCACTCAAAGCAATTACTTCATCAATAAGACACCTCTAAGAGCTGACCCAGTACTTAGGGATCTGGAAACATATGCAGACAGTAATCTGGCCTTTGACCAACATGTGACCAAGGCAGTAAAAATATCATTCTGTGCTGCCCAACATATAAGTAAGAGCATGGCATCCAGGTCCAAGGAAATCATAATTCCATTTTATTTGGCCCTTATCAAACCCATTATTGAGTATAATGCTCCCTTTGGCAGGTACCACACCAAATATATGCAACAGTTGTAACATCCACAAAGGTTCTTTACCAGGAGTATCCAGGATATAAACACATTGCTCTATATGGATTCCCTTAAAGCTCCATCTGTATACTATGTCTTCCACAGGTTTCTGAGAGGCAGTCTATGCCTGGCATACAAGGCATCCTTGGATCCAGCTTTGATGGATCTTTTACACATCCATAAAATGAACAGCATCAGAAACACTAGATCCAATTATTTAAATTTTGCTTGTGACCTTAATAAGACATGTTGGCAAGACAGATATCTGTCTCAGACGATCTCCATTATTCTGTGAAAATTTGGACAGTTTAGACGTATCATAGGATATGTGCAAAAGGTGTGTGAATCATGGGAATTACCTATGTGGTGTTACACACACATAAATAATGGTCTAAGCAGTACAGACCATCTAGCAGTTCAGTGAGTGGAAGCCTTTCTTATTTTTATTTTACAGATCGTCTGGACCAGGTGGAGCCCTGATGGCAGCATGAGTCCAACTATGTCTCCCAGAACTTCAGAGCAATGTGCTATGTCATAAAAAAGCCTACATGGCCTCCTCTGCTGTTCTGCAGAACTAGATGTTCTCCACTACATGCTATACCATAATGTCAAGGAACTGGTTTAGGATTTGTGTAACTGGTGCCAAATGTCCTTATGTGTCCAACTGTAGGTTGCTGAAAGCTGTCTGTAGCTAACATTGCTAAGGTTCACTTACCTTGTATCTACAGAACTTTGAATACCATGCATCGTTCATTCTGCTGTTGGGTAACAGTTCAGGTAGGTATCTTATCCTACAACCTGTTGCTGAGTGAACTGCTGGCATGTCAGATTTTGTCTCCACCCCATTCATTAATAAAGATGACTGCAACATTTAGCATTGCAGGCACGCTGGCTCTAACAGTGGTTACTGGCACATGCTGCTCTGTTACTGTTGCTGCTACTGCTAGCATCACTTCCATTATGTGCACTATAAGTAAATGCCACAGTACTACATGCATCATCCATATGTATATTGTTGAATCAGTCCACCATTTTGGGTGCTGTCATTTGTATAATCTATGTGCCTCATTTACATTGGCTTGCTTATTTTTGCATGCCGTTATGCAGCATGTAGTGCATAAAACATTATTTTGAGCTTTTGTGCTTCATTTCTGCTATTGCACATTGAGCTACATGTCAATGAATCTCAGATGTTATATTGTCAGGTAGAATTTAACACAGCATTTGGTTTAATCATCCAAATATACTGGCATACAATTACCTGTTATTAGATATTTAAATACTTTTTTAATCTGAAGCAGAAAAAAATCATTTCAAGAAACAAAATAATGCATTCATGCAGGGTATTACTTAAGCTGTGACTAACTGCAAGCATGAAAATATCAGAAAGCCAAAGAAAACATAATATAAAGATAGTTTATCTCGGTACCTAAACTTACTTTCTGTAGAATGCTTAGTGTTTTCTCAGCTGGTAAATGAGGTTTAGAACAGACCATTTTGTCCTGGGACATCTTCAAGTGGGGCTAGGTTCATAGATTAGCAGGAATTAAGAATAAGGGGAGGATAGGATTAATTGGGATGGAGGGATGTTAGAAGGAAATGAGGTAAGGGTAGGGTGGGGCTTAGAGGGTTTTGTCAAGTGTAACTGAGGTAGGTATCACATTTTGGCATGAACTTGCTACAGTGCAGGTTTGCGTCCAAGACAACCTGTAGGTACCGTGGGGGTCAGGTAGGCCTTGGAATAATAGTGGGAGCATGGATGAAGATGGTAATGGGGGGAAGCACATTTTTTTCGTTTATTTCATATTTCTTTCAGTTCATGAGTAGAGTTGACGGGGAGAGGTGTTCAGGCCATATGGGTGGATACTCTGGTGCAGGGCACTTATTAGTGAGGCTGGTTCTTTTAGAAATTTGTTTTATATGGTGGCAGCTATTTGTGCTTCATTGGAAAGTAGTATTACTTCAGTCCCCATGCACATTGCTCAGCTTTGGTCGGATGGTAGTGGCATCTGAGTGTGAGAAGCTCTGTGATATCGAAAGGCTGGCTGCCAGGTGGGTTTACTGTTCTGTCAGTTCTGAGAGAGACATCAGCTGCAAATGTTTTCATGGGTATTTGGAGTGACGATTTATGCCTTTGTAGGTTAAAATGAATAGCGGGTATAGAGTGATATTAAATGGCAATGAGGTCTATTTAATTGCGAACATAAAATTAGAACTTGTATTCCTCATGTATACTGTCCTGTTGATTTCATGCTCTAAGATTTAGACACGTTTGTAGTATTAGTTTCAAACCACGTGCATCCTTTCGTGGGCTATGGGGGGGGCAGCATAGTGGTTGGCCACTGACAGTTCATCTTTCCAAGGTTGCAAATTCTGCCTGTGTTTCCTCGTGCAAAGTATGCACTTCAAATTAAAGTTGTATATACTGGTGGACTGTCTTGCTCTTCCGGTTTAGGAATACACCAACCATACTTGCTGTACCATATAAAAAAAAAATAAAAAATAAGACGTATTCCTCATTCTGACGTTGATGTGGCTATGAAGTTCCATTCCGTAATAAATCAGATGAAACTTAACAGGCTTAGTGGCAACTTCAAAAAAAAACAACAAAAAAAGATATTTTCAAATAAAACTATTACTCGGAGACCTTGACAGAATAGCACAATATGTGCACAGTGCAGGAGTCCTAGGGTGAGCTCTGCTTACTGAGTTAAAGCTCTTGAATTAGCCTGCCAATTCCTTTCCTTTGATACTTACTAACAAAAAAAAAAAAAGTTATTCTACTTCAGAGGTCTGGGTTAGTGAAGCCTTTTGGCCGAGTGAGTGCTGGAGCTGTTACATATTGTTTTCCTTGTTTTAAATTCTGGGTACTTTTACTGGCCTCAGCCATTCTTTGCCATTACTTTTGCACTTGTGTTGATTGGTTGTATGAGTCAATTACATCCGGTTCCTTATATGTCAAGTTATTGAAAGCAATAAAAGACAGCTCACATGGTATAGTGGTATTTTCCTGTGATTGTAGAGGACAGCAAGCCAGGTTTGAGACTTGGTAGGGCTGACTATGTGGAAGGCAGAGCTGTCCAGACTTTATGTCCTTCAAAAAAAAAATCACCCTTGCGTACCTTTCAACTGTACAGATTTTTGCAGAATGTCCAGATTTTGGCTTCATATTTTGGGTCTATTCCTCAAAGTTTGTAGTTTTCTGGCAAATTACTTTGGATTAAATCATTAAATAATGACGTGTTTGGGTTTCAGGCTTCAGTTCCTTCAGACACAAATCCTGTTATTCTGGTAGCTTCTGGAGTTTATAGGGTCAATTGCAAATCTGTCACTATTTTTGGATCTTTGTTCCTCCATTACTTTAGGCTTTGTCAGGTCTTTTAACTATTCTATGGCCTTCCTAGCTGAAGTTAATAGTAAGCCACATTTTGCCCATTTATTCCACATTATGATTGAGGGCTAGTGTTCCTCATTTTGGAGATGGAAGGTTGAGAGCTATGATTTTAAATATTGCTCTCTTTTAAATTTGTAGAGTGGCTAGAGTGACATGATTTGTTTTACCGTACATTGTCCAGAAACCATGTTTTCTTGAGACTTTGACAGGATGAGAGACTGTGAATTAATACAGTGTACAGATTTTCATAGAATGTCCTGACTTGAAACCATATATCAGCATGCATATGTTGAAAGCAGATCTAGTACCACCTGTAACATGAGGGTCTATAACAATATAATAATAGCTATGAATGAAATTATGCTGTGATGTAATTCATATAGAGTTAACTTTAGCATTTTATAAGGTCGTATATGTAACACTGATCAATAAATTAGTACAACTAGGAATTGATATATTCTTGATAAGATGGATAGCTGCATGGCTGACAAATAGGACATGGAAAATATCATGCACCAACTGGAGAGGCAAAATCCTTGGTTACAGTCAGGGTGTCCTACAGGGGTCTCTCCTAGGCCCTTACTTGTTTACATTGTATCTTTCAGACCTAACTTTTGAGGTGTTCTACAGTCTATATGCAGATGACCCGAAATTGGGTAAACTAATTATGTGTGTTACAGATAAGGCATGTTTGCAAAATAACTTAACTAAGTTGATCCTTTGGGCACAGGAGGATAGTATGCTGATAAATACATCAAGAACTAAGCATATGAGATTTGGTAGGCATAAATTGAAAGGTGAATATTTAATACTGCACACAGTAATTGAAACTGCAGATTTGTTTGAGGACCTGGGTATATGGGTAGATTCTGCTATGAGTTTTTTTCTAATCATATCACCCAATTGGTTAATGATAGTTACAGAACTATAGGTTGTATAAAAAAGATTTATAAAGTCTAGGAAATCAAAAATAGTGATGTCATTGTTTGTTAGTTACATTAGCCCCAAACTTGAGTATGGAATAGCAATATGAAAGCCCTATAAGAAAACAAGCATGATTAAACTGGAAAGAGTACAATGGAAATAGACCAAAGGTATCCATGGATTTAAAACTTTAAGTTATTATGAAAGACCAAAATATCTGCATATAGTTCCAGATTGGACAATTAGTTAATGCAGGCGGTAAGGGGTGAACGTAGTGTTTGGTTTGCCGTGTACACACAGAGTAGTGGGTTTGTTTCCCATCTTTGATTTGTATTGTGCCTAACCCTATTTGTAGAATGCGGGGTTTTGAAGGGCATTTGTGTGGCAGCTTGTCTGACCAAATGTGCACAGAGATATGAATCTTTTTTTTTTTTTTCATCTTTGTAGGTGGGGAAGAGCAGAGCAGACATCAGTCGGTGACCTGAAGGAACTGGGTCAGAGGTGGAAGTGCAGGTCCTGGTGGCTGTTTCCACTGACAGAATGGTGCACAAAGGTGTTCAAGTGGGGGAGCACAAAGTAAGTAACAGTTGCTGGCCTGCTGGAAGTTTTTTGATGTAATTGATTCTGATGGGTTGGATGTTCCGGTTGTTGGAGTGGTGTACAATGAGGTCACAGGGAATCTTATTTTAACTTGTGGTTCTTTAAGGTATGTTATATTTGGTGTGGTTTGGTTAATGTGTCGGCAAGTAAAGAGGGTGTATTTTGGAGCTGGGTTAAGTAGGGTTGGGGAATTTTGAGGGCTCTGGGGTTTTTGCAGGTAGGGTGGATGCATAGCTATCCTAGGTATAGGAAGTTACTAGGTTAATGATTTTAGGGCTCTTAAGTTGGCTATCTATAAATGTTTCAGTTATGGTTATTGCGCAATTGTATTTGAAAGATTGGGATGTTGCAGGGGAGGCGAGGTTGAGGTGTGGTAAACAGCATGGTTACAAGCATACTTTATTCTGTATTTGGGGTGGTTTCTAGGCTAATGTTTCTAAGGTTTTTTATAATATAGCCATGTTCAGGTAAGTGAGATTCCACAATCCAGAGTGCAGTGGATGTTGCTCTAAGTCAAAACAGACATGGGTGAATGTTGTCCTTGTCCAGAGGGCACATAGGTGGAGCCATAAGGGGAATTTGTATCTAGTGTGGATGGTTTTAATTTTCTTTGTCTAACTATTAATTTTGTTGAGAACTCCTTTGTTGGTAGAAGAGTGATCATTTTATTTATAAAATAAGACTTTTTAATAACAACGTTTTGTTTTATTTCACGAGTAACTCTTGTACTGTTACTTTATGAGGTGGGAGGTAATTTTATGGGGATCTTTGTTAGGACATCTTAATTTTCAGGGGTGTTTTTGCATCTGGTAGTGTCTGCATTTTATGCAGTGGATGAAGGAAATATGCCCTTGGTGGTACATAATAGTCATTAAGAAGTGGGATTATGCATGTGTGGAGTACTCACAGCCTTTTCATTTACAGATCACCCTGAGTGCAGATGGGGTCATGCAGAGTTGGTATTATTTGGGGGTCTAAAGAAATGTGGACTCTACAGGTGAGAGAAGAAGCTGAGGAGGGTATCGTCTGATGACAGGTTGCCAGCAGTGCAGCTGAATATGAGTTGTTGGTTTGTTGTATTTTTCTTCCTTGCAATCATAAGGTAATGTCTTCTTTTGGTTCGATTTTGTATGGGGGGGGGCATTAGGGTTGAATTTTACACTGTTTTATGGGTAGTGGTGGTCTTCTTTGGAATGGGTCAGATAGTGTTGCAGACATTAGGGGTGGGGGTTTAATGGGTTGCATTGCGTGAGTTAAGCTTGTTTGCTAGATGGGAGGTTTTGATAAGAGAATTTAGCTTTGAGTTACGCATTCTCAGGCGAGACTGGGTTAGGTTTATTCACAACATTCTGGATAGTAATAGCATGTCACGGACCTTGTGTGAACTGGTGGTATCGGGCATTCTCTAGCTTGTTGGTATATTGTGTTTAGTTAGTTTTGCCTGGCTTGGTTTATTGGTGATGGTGTATTTGGGATCGTACTGCTACTGGCCATGATGGTGGTTAAGTGTGATATTGTTTATAATGTGTAGTTGGTGTGATGGCAACATTTTATTAAATTGAATTTACAAAGAGATTTAAGACAGGTATTACATTCACTGGACAAAAACAAAAATAAAAGATAAATTATTTTTATTAGGTGGTAAAATAGGGTTGCAATGTGACATGGTGGTATGCATTTGCCTCGGCGTGGTTTCAGTGGCAGTGGGCTTAGTATGTGGGATCCAGTGGACAGTAATGATCTTGGACTCATTGTGAGGCATTCATTGGTTGGGTGGTGGGGATTAGTTAGATCATGCACAGTAGTCATGATAGGTTACGAGGTTATGGTTTGCTACCTTAGCATAGGAGAGGGGTCAGTGGTTTGTTTTCAGCTGTTAGGTAATTGGCTGTTTTTTCATTAGTTATGTATAGGGTTAGGAAGTAATGACTTTGAACCAGTTTGGTTAGGGAGGATGGGTACACCAAATGATGTTTGGCCTAGTGCCTTACTGGTGGTTAGATTGCTGGAAGTTTGGTTGGAGAGAGGGGGGACAGCCTGGTCAGGCTGATGGGCAGAGAAGAGGGGGCAGGCTTGCCCTCTTCTGTTCCCCCTCTGGTGTTGGAGATGCAATTCAATAAGTTGGGAAGGAAAGTGAGTGGTTCTGTTGGATAAGTTAATAAGCATGCAGGGCTGCTTATTTGGATGGTGATGTAATTCAATAAATTGAAGGTGAGCGGTAACGCTGCCTTGTTAGTGCAAAGATAAGTGAGCAAGTGGGGGATGCTGCTTATCAAGGGTGAGTGGTTACGCTGCCCTTATGGTTATTTTATGTTTTCTTGCATGGATGTTATTGTCACCTGTGTCATGTTTTGGTTGCAATTTATAATTATTGGCTAACAATCATGTTTATGGAAGTTTAATAAAGGTCATCAAATGCCATTTGGTGTTGTGCATTTATTGAAGTGGACTAGGACAAATGAGATTTGGAACAGACCATTTTGTCCTGGGACATCTTCAAGTGGGGCTAGATACATAGATGAACAGGAATTAAGAATAAGGGGAGGATAGGGTTATTTGGGATGGAGGGATGGTAGGAGGAAATGAAGTAAGGGTAGGTTGCGGCTTAGAGGGTTTTGTTAAGTGTAACTGAGGTCGGAATCACATTTTGGCATGAACTTGCTACCCTCCCACCCTTCCCCTATTTTATTAGTGAGATTATGGTTATTTCTGTTTGGGAAGGCGGAGAAGAGGGGCAGGCTTGCCCTCTTCTGCTCCCCTCTGGTATTGGAGGTGCAATTCAATAAGTTGGGAAGGTAAGTGAGCAGTTGCTCTGTTGGATAGGTTAATAAGCATGCAGAGCTGCTTATTTGGATGGTGGTGTAATTCAATAAATTGAAAGTGAGTGGGAACACTGCCTTCTTAATGCAAAGATAAGTGAGCAAGTGGGGGATGGTGCTTATCAAGGGTGAGTGGTTATGCTGCCCTTATGTTTTTTTTATGCTTTCTTGCATGGATGTTATTATCACCTGTCTCATGTTTTGGTTGCAATTTATAATTATTGGTTAACAATCATGTTTATGGAAGTTTAATAAAGGTCGTCAAATGTCATTCGCTGTTGTGTGTTTATTGAAGTGGACCAGGACAATGCAAATGCAGCTCAACCAGATCTGGCAGAAATGTAAAACCATTTCCAAAGCAAATGTTATTGATTTCACAAATGCTTCCTAATTCGTTTTTTCTAAAATTCTGCTTGCATGACCTGCTAAAATGAAAAACAAATGCAACATAAAATAAATAAAACAGAAACAGCATTTCTAAGAAAGAGATACCCATTCTTGAAGACTAACTGCCAACATTAATTTGTCTGTCAAATGAAAACAAGAAGGTAAACATAATTTAACAGAGGTACATTTACTCCATTTTCAAAAATCACTCATAATGGGTCAAATAGCTGGGGTAAAATAAAACAAATTAAAATGTAAAGGTTTGTCTACAAAATCAGGATATGTCCATTTTGGACAAGACTAATAGCAGGGTGTACTGAGTGAAAAAGAGATTGTAGAATGAATTTATGTGACATCATGTTGAGAGATAGTGTGAAGTTTGTGCAGTTGTTTAATGCAGCCTTTCAAACATTTGTGATTAGTCTCATCAGTAATATTAAATGAGCAAACTGTTCTGTGGTGTTGAGAATGCTTTGATTTATGAATATTATGTTGATAATGTCCATGCATTACGAGTCATATAATGGTGAAACTAAACATTCCATATATATTGTGATAAACTAAATGAATATGTCAACCACCAAAGAGAAACCTCTTCTAATTTTATGCAAAAATAAGTGCTATCAATTTCTTCTAAAATTGTAAGTGCTCCTCCATTAACCTGTGCTAATTAATTTCACTGAGAGATGACTTCTGTTTTTTTTTTTTTTTTTTTTTTTTTTTTTTTAATGATAGTTTCTGGGAACTAGAAAATGAACTCAGTGTGGCAATAAAAGGTTTCACTGCATACTCAGAATTGCAACACTTATTCGCTGATCTAGTTAGGTACCTGACTTGAATTTAATTCTGTTTCTCCCAAGCAAAATCTGCACTCCTACTGATTAAAATGTGTCACAGTAAATGTCAAAGGACCTCAGGACAGATGACTGAAGAATGAAACACTTCAGTGGTAACTAAAACATGTACAAAAGCTGAATCTGCCAGAATGATTTATATGTCACAGTTATAAAGCCAACAGCAGTCCTGCTCTGGTATAATAAATGATGTTTTCCACTAACAACTGATTTCTTTATACTGGTCCTTGATATTTGGGTGAACTATTACAAACAGGCACTAAATATGAAAATTCTCAAGCACTAAATTTATTGGAGCAGTGCACAGGTAACGTAATAATCACAATGCAGACAAATAATCAATCGATAAAGCCTATATTATGACAAACAGTCACATGAAAGGTGCTCTTTGATGTCATTATTGAAATTCTATGGTGACATTATAGAAAACAAAAGTTACCAGTATGGAACAGTTACATTAGGATGAATATAAAATCATTTATGCTACCAGAAGACAAATCATTTCTGTCAGTGCAGTATAGCTTAGGATATACAAGTTTTAGTATAGACTTCTTTTGATTTGTTTCACTAAAGTGCATGTTTCTTCCTTTGAGATTTTTAATGTAAAGTACCACTAAATAAAGTTTTTGTTTGAACACTGATTATGATAAAAAATGGTACTTAACATAGATTCCCCTTCGATGAGATAGTAACTTCAATTAGCTTCAACTTCAGCTTCAAACTTTATTTAGTTACTAATTTATGACAAAGCACCTTTAATAAAAAAAATAAAAACATGAGGTAAAACAAATTAAATCATGTATAAAAGAAGAATAAAATAATCAAACAACAACTAAACAATTAAAGAGAATGCTAGTTCTGCCATGGCACAGACACAAGTTAAAATGAATGACAGGTTAACTGTAGCCTAAGCTCTTTAACCAGGCTTGAGGTGTGCTTATCCTTTATGAGATGAGACACCCCTACCTTTTGCTTATTCCTGGTCAGTGGGTGGTTGGAATATGTGAAAGGTATTATAGCAATGCACTGCTGGAGTGCTTTCCATGGCTTTAAACCATGTTTCAGTAAGTGCACAGATGTCAGCATTATGTAGGGTAAGGAGAGCTTCCAGGGAGTGCAGTTTTTTGTTGGGGCTCCTAGCACTGAGCAGTAACACTTTTAACTTGTCCACAGTAGCTTTTGTTATGCTGGAAAATTTGTCTATTTGGCAATGCCTAAAAAGGCACTATGGGGGGGGGTAATATTTTGGCCAATATCCGAAAGCCTAAAGGTGACAGGTAAAGAAAGAACACCCCTAGCAAAGCAGTGTGCCTTGTCAACCATGTCCTCCCAGATTGAGAGGTATTAGACCCCTTTGGAATGACACCAGTAGGTAAGCCAATTGTTAAAGTCAATCATTTTCTGCTAGTATTGTGGCATTATGCTTGAAGATTGTAGAATGGTGATCGATGCTATGCTCATATGTGCCTGTGACATATATTCTGAGAACTCAATCATGTCTCTCTTCATATAGTCCAAGGAGGTACATTTCAGGTCATTCACACCTACCATGGACTATGACTGCGTTATACTGGTACTTAGGGATAATTGACATGAGTGCATTCATGTTCTGGCAAATCCTGGTCCCTGTCAGACAACTAACTGTAACCTTCCCCTTATCTAGCCTGATAATAGGGGCATCAGTGTGTCTCACAATGGAGTTTCCTTTTACCAGAATATCGTATTGTGGAGTGTTTCACCTTATGGTCTTGGTAGTTAAGTCACATTGATATGTGGTTTTATGTGTTGTGATGGGAATTGTCTTGTTTGTGTACATGCAGAGTTTCTGAAGACTGCCTCTGAGGTTTAGGTAAGTTACATGTGAGCATCTCCACATATGTAGGTCTAGGTGTGTGTTGTCCTTTGCGGGTGTGGTGAGTGATGTGTGTGAGTTGCTGACAACCTGTTTGTTGCTTTTTGTGTCTGTACATGAGAGTCTAGCCTCCAGTGTCAATGTATGGCTACATCTCTTACATACTGTATTTGTCTGTTCAAGAATTAAGTTGTTGTCAGTGTACATAAGACAATTGTTGCATTGCCTCAGGATACCCACGTCCATCAAGCTGGATGCAGAGATAGCAGGAAAGTGCCCATCCATGGTTGCAGGTACTAATGTGAGCTTGAAAGGACAGGAGTGGAGGGTGTTTGTAACCAGAAGGGGGAAGGGGACTTAGTTAGTGTAATCTTAAGCTAATCTAACCAGCAATGCTGCCCAGTTCCAAATCAGATGCTGTCTGATCAGCAGTAGCCCTGGGAGCTATAATAAGGTAACTAGCACAGTAAACGTTCAAAGTATAATGAAAATAAGCAATGTTTCAAGATGTTTGTCATGAGATGAATAATCTCAGTCCTCTTAATGTAAAAGCACAATAAAAAAAGAGTTCCTGGAGTGATTTGCTACCATAAACAAAGTTAAAGATACAGATGCAGCAATGTACTTTAAACAGCTTGTAAGAGTATGACTATTGAATAAAGTACTTTGCATTGTAGAAATGGGCCAAGAGACACTTAATTGTGCAGAATTTATACAGGCACTAAAGACAGGGTAAGCTGATTAATAAGCCTTCCAGCCAATAAAACAGTTACATGCAGGAATCTCCAGTGCGTTTCCCCAACCTATACAGGCCACACTACCACTCACTGCCACTAGAAGGAAAATCCACTGTTCTCTTAATATAAAAAACAGAAACATGCTTGCTAGAGTGTAAAAATACACTACTTTACCCAGCAGCTAGCTAGATAATGAATTCAAAACAAGTAAATCAGTAAAACAGACAATGAGAGATAAAATTAACTTTTTGTTCACAATAAACACAAGGAAAGGCAAATAAATAATTTAAGATATAAACAGCTGTTAGAAAGTGAGGAGTTTATAAAGCTCAATTTACTGTAAGGATGTGCAGCTTAAAATTACCAAGTTTAAAAAGCAGATCAAGAAATAGGAGGGAGAGAGAGAGGGTGGGTGGTAAAAATAACTAGCAGTGACTCACCAATGTACCAGTAGTTTTTGCAGGTCTTGAGTCTTATAAGAAAAGACAACGGTTCAGAAATTATTTGTGTATTTAAGTATAATTCAAGAAACAAATTAACCAGTGGGAAAAATGTGAAATGTGCAGCCTATGTAATTTAAGTGTCTATCTGCCACATAGAACAAAACACAAGACCAAGCAGATTTTTTTTAAACAGAAAACAAAATTGAGCAGCTAAACAGAAAGCAGCTCTATCATCTTAAGCCACTCATAGACAAAAAATATAGATTTACTTTCCTCACCCAGCTGGGAGTCACCAACAGTGCGTGTAGTTTTTGTAGGTCTTGGATCTTATCAGAAAAGACCTGCAATCCTTTTCAGAATACCATTTCACAACAATTTATCTTTCCAAGCTGGAAGTCCATCAGTGGCTACACTGAGAAGGAGGCATGAAAAGTAAAATAGTCATCCCTGGGTGATGTGACTGGAATAATACAAACCATATCTGACTCCTGGATTGCTAAGTCCATACAAAGGCAGCCTTTAGGTGTTTCCTTATTTGTCAAGATGGTTTGCAATAGTTAGGGATGTGGTTGGATAGCAACATTTATCACAATAAGACCATACACATAAATCATTCGGTAGTCTATGCCACCATTAAGAAGTTTAATAAGGACATACTGTTGGATGGTTCATGGAAAATGACACTTCACTATATAGATGAACTAATTCACAGGGGGAAAGAAAAAGAGAGCCAGTTGAGTGTGCTGTTAGCAAAGAAAGTTTGCAAGGCCAAATAAAGAGCCTAACTTTTTCTTGTTGTAGAAGTGAATAGTCCCAGTGGTTCATTCTGACTGCCACAGAGTAACTGTCAATAGCAATAATAAAAGGTGGGATAAATGTACTGACCCTTTTTCATTTGAGGGTAACCTTATTCACAAAGGTTTGAAACTAGATATTTAAAGCTTATATTTTATAACCATTTGCAACTGTATAAACAGTTATCAAGGGACTCCATACTGTATTTCTAAAGCAAATAACCTCATTCCATGTATCACTAATAATACTGCATTAGATGCTTTTACAAAGATAAAGAACAGATGTAACCCAGGTCCTGACTTGCTGTCAGATTACTTTTTTTCTCATAGTGACAGTGACATCATTTGTATATATTTAAATCCTTGCATAATTCATTGCTTGTGCATTCTACTGTATCATCAAATTGGAAATTGACTAATGTGGTACCATTATATAACACTGGAGTAAGTAATAACATTTCCAGTTAAAGACTTATCAGTTTAACATCTCTGTTAGGAAAAGGTTTTGAAAGATGTTTAATGGCTGTTCTAAATGCTTAAGACATATTTGGTTCTTATGAAGATGTGACTACGTATGGTTTCAATAAAGAGGTCCACAGTTGTGAATGTGGTCAAGTTTGATGAGTTAGATAGCAAGGTGATGAAACTCGGACTAAGTGCTAGTCTTTCAAAGGCCTTTGACAGTGTTCCAAGTAACATGATTACTGATGCCATGAAACAGCTGTCTGTAAATTCATATATAGTTGAGTGCGTCTCCAAATGGCTCCATGAAAAGTTTCAATGGGTGAGGTTCAACAGTTATCACAATAATTGAGTAAAAGTAAAGCATGGAGTCCTGTAAGGCTCTATTCTTAGCCCTGCACTATACTGGAAAAAAGCATTTTTTTTTTTTTGTGAAACGTAGTCTTAGAAGAGATATATGCATGTGTAATTCTACACTTAAAATGTAAATAAGTACAAAGATTTGGGTGTCTGAATATCGAAAGACTTCAGATGCAAAAATAATGCTCAAAAAGCTAAAAGCAAAGTAATGAAAATAATACGATTAGTGTAAAAAACTTGTGAACTCTATCATACATTGCGCTGGTTAAATTATTTTTATCTTTTATTAGGTTAGTCTTATAGTATAATTCATAAGGGTGAATTTTTCTAACTTGAAGGTATTCAAAGATCCTTTCTAAAAAGGACTGATTGGTTTATTAAACTGTCCTACAATTGCTGGTTGGAGATTTGGGTCTGTTCTCACTAACTATAGATGCCAGAAAGGTAGATTATATCATGCTTTTAGAGCACCCAGTGATTGAGAACTTAGGGCTCTGTTAAACTTAAATCTTTCTAGGCAAAGACTGACTCAAGATGGGACATGTCACATTTAAAATGGATGGATGTTGAACAATGTTAAGATCTAAGTTCATACTGAAGCTCTACAAAAGCCAGTGGGTATTAGATTATGTAGAAAATTGGAGGGATTTATTAGATTAATGAATGGGATCTTCCGTTTACTTATTAAATGTGGAATCTGCATTTTGATGGTCAAACTTTGGCCTATGCAGGGTTATTTGAAACTCTGTAACTTTGAAGTTGCTGAAGAATAACATTAAGTGCATCACTGGTAAATCAAATGTTAGGAATGGAAGGTTATATCAGTCCATGGTATAAGATGTTTTTGTAGGGTAGAGGCCCCAGAAATGACATTGGTGAGTACCCCGGCCATCTTATTGAAAGTGAAGGTAGAGAAGGACCATAGTGGGATGATGCCAACGTGGGTAAAGAAGGACTTTGAAATAAGCCGTCAGGTTTTCTAGAATTCAGTAGTACATTATTCTGAACAGTAGACTGAATTCATTCTGACATATGCTGGAGTACAATAGGGGAGCTATTTTTATGGTAAATAATTTCTTGGCCATGATCACCTTCATGGAGGAGCAAGGGTTTATTGAATATATTGCCTTCTTAAAATTAGTGCCATTCTGCCCTGCTTTATTGTGTGGGGTCAGGAACATAGCCAAATAAATAATCTATTGTGGTATCCAACCAGTGGTGCATGTGCTGCCAAAGAAAGTTTCTCATTCACTGTTAGCACAAATCTTGTTAAAATAATTTTTTTCAGTGTTACAAAATTAACATATTATTTGTAGCTAGACGGGTGGATGCTAAAGATAACAGCATACCTGTCAGTTTGTCTCATTCATACTTAGCAGTATTCTGGTTTCTTGCTCCAGAAGAAAAAAGTTAGCAGAACCCGATTTTTGACATGTTGATGGAAGAGGGGAGATGATATAGAGGCTGATTTATTAAGGTACTATATTTACATCTAAGAAAATGTGAGGGGAAGGGGAAAAGTTGATAACAGCAATTAAGTCATTTGCTATGAAACCTAACTTACAGAAAACCTTGCAACACTTTTCCAGTGTTTCAGCTGTATCCTGAAATATCCAAGCTATGATAAGAATATTTTCTTGATTAACTGCACTTGTACTTGTACCATGATCACTACTATTTTTGAACATTTTTAAAGCCTTTGTTTAATTTTCTGGCAAAAATAGTCATTCTTCTGTTTGCTGGCTTTCCTAGTCTGTGTACCTCCAAATCTCTTTGCAGAAGGGCAAATTCGTCAGGGACTTACTTGTTTGGTAGCTGTTTGCTATTTAATCTGCATTTGAGAGTTGGATTTGCTTTGTTTTTACATTATCAGATTCCAGGGCCATACATCTTGTGGCAGAAGGCATTTACCTGGGCTATCTAATTTTGGAAACACGGGGAGAAAGTGTGGTTGTTTATTGGCTATAGAGCAAAGGATTCAGTTTTCAAGCTTTTTTTTCACTGAGTGGAGCTTTCCACCAGGCCTCTGTTATTAGCAGTGCCCTGTGTAGTAGCTAATGCCTAGGCAGTAAAATTTACCTCTAAAGTTAGGATTAGAACTGAAACCTCTTAAACAGTATAGCATTGTGCAGGAATAATCATAGAGCAGCTAGCATGTACATTGAATAGCACTACCATATCCTAGGTTTATATAACATCCTGCCCTTAACCCCAGAAACTACCCTTGGAGACCCCTGTTAGAAATTCAATCCTTATTCCTAAACAGGCAAACCTATTCCAGGATCAGACAACATTGATATACAATTTCCAAATGTGTCTGTGGCCAGCTTGGTAGATTTGGGCATCCTAAAGCAATATAGCAATTGTCTCATGTTCTCAGACAACCAGTTAATCAGCAAAGAAAATAACATGGTATGTGAGAGATGTAAATACACAACTTCCTTGAAGGCAGAAAAACTCACATACAAACAAGATTGTCAGGCATTCCTACACTACATCCCCCACATATACCATTCATGGTACACACAGATTGTCTTATGCTGAGGCACTTAAAAGAAACCTTCCCAAATCTCAAAGGTCTCCAAAGCCACCTAATGGCAGCAGTGCTCCCCAGCACTCATTAAAGCACACATCAAAAGAAACACCAAACATATCCCATAAGCCTACACCTAATGCTCCCCTAACTGCAAAGCCCATAAGGTAAACATACACTTTACCTGATACTTTTGATATTGGGGACTCCTTTGGGCAGTGCACAGATGCCCCACTTAAAAGGTTGGACAAGGAGAAGATAATGGTCAGTTATCTGTCTATTTGGAGCCACGATCCACAACATCACACATCCACTCAACTTACTGCACCCCATTTACCAATGTGATTCTATCAAAGTTCATGTATGTTTAAATGACCTGAGGCATACCCCAATGGACTATATGAAAAAAGGCATAATAGATCTCTTGGAATATGTGTCACAGATAAGTATGAGCCTTGCATTGAGCAGCATTCTACCTTCAACAAGGATGATGCCACAGTATGAACATAAAATGATTGATTTTAATAATTGGCTTAATTTCTGGTGTCACTCCATGGGGATCCAGTATCTGTCAGCATAGGAGAACATGGTCAAAAACCACATTGCTTTGCTAAGGATGGGTTGAACCTGCCCCCTCCTATGCTTTTTGACATTGGCTAAAACTTTACACACCCCATTAGAGCCTTTTTAGGCTGTGCCAAAAAGGCAAAACTACCAACATATTAAAAACTCTACAAGCAGCCATAAGGCATTACTGCTCAATACTTGGAGACAAAGCAAAAAACTCCACAACCTTCAACCCCTCCTCACTCTTGCGAATATAGACATATGTACCCTGACCAAGATTTGGTTTAAAGCAATAGAAAGTACTCCAAAAGTGCAAGGCTACAGTGCCTTCCACACATTTAGACCAACAACAGCACAGATTGGAGCCAAAGTTGGATGTGTTTTGGTCTATGTTAGCAACAATCATACCTCAAAGTTGGTTAAACAGGATGATACCATGGAGCTCATTCACATGCAACTCACCATAGGTAAGGTCCCTCACCAAATCATGGCTAGTTACAGGTCACCATCATACCTATCAACTGCATAGATTTTCACAAAATGTCCACATTTTGCCTCATAATTTGGTATGTTTCTTATAAATTTGTGGTTTTCTGACAAATCCTTGGTAAATTATGGAGGGTTGAAGTCAGAAAATAATGATAGACATTTGAGGTTTCAGACTTCATACCCTCCAGAAAATTCATGCTAATGCAAAACATGTTACTCTATCAACTTTCTATGTTTGTAAGAGCAATATTTAAAAAGTATCCCTATTTTGGGCCTTTGATCCCCAATTATTTATGGCTTTGTCCAGATTTCTTGCCATAAGAGGTTACAAAATGAATAGCAAGCGCAAGAACGCTAAGTCCACAAATCCCTGAGACACAAAATCACCAATAAAAACGAACCAGCAATGAAGTTGGCTGAAAAGATACACACCATCAATCAAGTTGGCTAAAAAATCTTCATTTAATACTTGATGTTAAGTGCTTTCACCCACAAAGAAGTGGGCTTCATCAGAACAACTCAATACAAATCTATTGCAGTTTAAATACTGATTTTGGTGCCAAACCAAGATAAAATATTTTAAAGTGGCATGAGCACCAAAATTACATACAAAGAATTCATTCAAAAAATTAGATTCAAATGTATATATACAGCATATTATTATATTCCAAATGTACATCCACTTGAAGCATTAAAATATGTTCAAACACATTTAAAAATATATACTTCAAATATACCCTAAAACTACTCTGTAATAACTACTAACTATTTCACTGTATTGAACCCAGATCTTCATTCAGATTCACCATATGCACAAGAATACTTAATTCACAAATAAAATTAAGAATAAAAAATACAATTAGATGAAAATCTTACTAGGATAACTTTCAAATGTTTGACTATACAACAGAAATAACTGTACAACAACAACTGTCCTTAAAACATCTTTTTGTATCATTGGCAATGTTGTGTCAGGATATAATAATTAATATATATGACTTACTTAATAGTTAGCAAAGGTTTAATAGATATGTAATCATTGAGCCCCAGTGGGGTCGAAGCATCAGTATATAACTGCCACCAAATTTCTTTGTAACCCAAGGTGGCTTTAATGTTGCCACCTCTAGGGTCTGAAATGATGTTTTCCTAAATGGCAAATTTAAAACTGCGCCTGTCCCCACACTTCTCTATATGTCTATACAGCACATTATTTACATACTTTCTTTTGATACTATATAGGTGGGCATAAATACGTTTTTTAAAACTTCTTTCAGTTTTCCCTATGTAGTATCCTGGACATATCAAACATTTTGCCAAATATATAACAAATTTAGAATTGCAGTTGCCTTGTTTAAATCTAATCCTAGTTCTGTTGACATTATTCAGAATAGTCCCTTCTTCTTCATTTATCACTTGACATTGATTGCAACTACCACATTTCTTAGTGTGCTTTTTACTGCTGTCTATTCCATTCATTGTTATCCCTCTTTCCAAATACATCTTAATGATGTAACCCATTTTGTACACAAATGAAGGTTTGGGACCTATAAGTTTAACAATATTTTGATCAACCATCATAACTTTTCAATTGCTGGTCATGATGTTCATTACTTTATTCATGTGTGGCCCATATTCCAATGCACATGCTCTATTGAAACCTGTGTTGGTGGAACTGAACCATTCCATCCTAGTGATAGTCCCTTCCTTACTGTTAGCTCCTAATAATGGGGTATATTTGTGTCCCCATTCCTTAATAACATAATTCCTCACATCTTTCATCATATTCATATTATAACCCCTTTCTTTAAATGATTCAGTGATGAAATCCATTTCTTCTACCATCTCTGTATATTCCAATATCATTCTTATAGCTCTAATACACTGTCCTTTGTAAATATTGTACAACAATTTCCTAGGGTGATTGCTAGTGTATTCCAAATAACCATTGGATAAAGTGCTTTTTCTGTAAATACAGGACTTGAAGCCTTTGTCTCCATTGGATATATAAGTGTCCAAATACACTATACCTTCACTACTACTACATGAGGTAAATCTAAGATATTCACTGCTTTGATTTAAATAGTCCAAGACATTATTCAAAGCGACCTGACTTCCATCCCATAAGATATATATGTCATCAAGAAACCGAGAGTAATATCTGACATGTTTGTAGTAGTCACTTTTAAACACTACTGACTCTTCCCAGTCTAACATGACCAGATTTGCATATATGGGGGCACATGCTGCCCCCATAGCTACTCCCTTAGTTTGTCTAAAATGTTCACCCTTATACAATATGTAGTTATGATCTAATACTATAGACATAAGTTCGAGAATCAGGCAAACCCTATCCCATTCTAAATCAGTGTATTTTCTGATGCTATTTGTGAATGCTTCCATACCTTCCCCTTTGGAAATGCAAGAGAATAAATCTACCACATCAATGGTAACATATAGTAGCCCTTCTTTCCATATATCTGTGGGAAAGTTCTTTAAAAACTCCCACGAGTTCTTGACCAAGTGAGAAATCTTCACATACATGTGTTTTAACATAGTATCCACTGCAACTCCAAATGGAAATGTTTTGGATTTGCTGCCTGAAATTATGGGACGAAAAGGTGGGTTGGTAACATTTTTATTCACCTTAGGGATCCCCACCAAAGTGGCCAGTTTGGGATATTCTACTTTCAAAAAATTATAGGTGTCTACTGTGATTCTGTTATCTATACAAAATTCCTCCACATACATATCTATACGTCTGTACGCAATGTTGATTTCATTAATAGACACTATTTCATAGTTGCCTGATAGATGTAAAATCTCATGCATTTTTGTAGTATACTCCAAACTGTCATATTACCACACCTCCTCCCTTATCCGGTTTCATTACCTGAATACTATTGTCTTCTCTCAAGTCCTTCAGAATTCTGATCTCTTCCGTAGTAAGGTTGCTTTATGATTTCTTACCTATTAACTTGTTCTGCAGTTTGTAAATCTGCCTAGTTACCAATTTGTCATAAACCAATACATTTGGATGCATCGGAGGGACATAACAACTTTTCTTTTTGAGTGTAACTGCACCACTTGCCCTTTGTACTGCGACAAGATCACTGTCCTTATGCATAATGGCTAAGTTCATTTTTCTAATAAATAATTTAATCTCACTTAAACAATCGACCAATCTGAAGCACGTTGTGAGAATATACTTAATACCTTTTGATAGTAAATCAAAATGTGCGTTTGCTAGTGTGAGATCTGTGTAGTTGTATATATTAAAGTTGTTATAACTGTGTATGATGCCTTCTTTAATAATACTCTGACCATTACCATACTTAAAATTATCGAGAAACCTGTCTGGATTTCCCTCTACCAATGCCTCACTTCTCCCTTCATTCCTGTGGTGTTCTTGTGTCTTCCATACATTTGATGTGGATACTTTTTCTTCCACTTTCCATCCCTTTTCCAGTCTATGTGTTGTTCCTGTTTCTAGCCTCTTTGAAAATTTAGTCTGCTATCCTGATTATAAGTGTCTACCACCTCATGTGAGACATTTGTATCTCTATAGTTGTTCCTAGCATGAAAGGGTTTATATTTGTTGTTCCTTTCCCTTTTGTCATCACCCCACTGGTATACAACCACTGCTGTACTGATCCATATCTCTTTTTATCTTTTTACATTTTTTATTGTAAACTTTCTGAGTTTTTTTATCGGCCATATCAAATTGTTTAACATACAATTTCTCCCACTGGGAGAACAATAGGTCATTGAGAATCACCTCGTTGAGCCGCTCCACTTCCTTCATACACTTGCATAACTTTTCATCATTAAACTTGATCAGTGACTGCATATACTGTAGACCACATTGGTCAAAAATTGATTGAATTCACATTTAATTTTGTCAGAAATATCCACTCCCATAGGGGGCTTGAAAAACCGCAACCCCATAGGGACAATTTTAAAATTTATACATTTAATCAAATATGCATTGTCTAGTTTTAAACTATTGATCAAATTCAGCTTTTTCCCCAGTGCATAAATGTAATCCCTTAATGTTCCCTCCAGTACAACAGATTTGAACTGCTCATTGACATGATCATAGTTCACTTGATCAAATTCAGTTATTGTCAAGAAATTTCCTTAAATGAGCATCTTTATTACCCCTATAACCTTCCCCATTAACTGTTGCACCATAGTTAACATTGGGTTTAATTTCTTTAACATTAGCGTTAAAGTAGGTTTTTAATGGCTGCATTCTCCTGGGCTTGGTGCCTGTCCATTTTGGGTCTTCGTCCAGTTCTCCAAATAAAAAATCAAAAGTGAAATCTGAAATACCCAGCCTACTGCTGTTACGAGGCTCTGACTGAGCTTGAGTAGCTGGTAAGTCTATAGCCGCTCCACCTCTACATCCAGTACCCTGTCCGTTGGGGATCTCCAGTGAGGAAATAATCATGATCGGATCCTCATTAGGTTTAGGTAAGCCTCAACTGTTACCTGCTTCAAATGAAGAAGCATGTCTACAGTCCACTTTACCATTTGACAATGGCAGTCCATTACCGGTGTTGTGGGAGTTGTTAAGTGTGTCTTCCTTCATCTTACCAACAGTGTTAATTCCTGCTTGTGTGAACAGTTCAATGAGTATACTCACATCGCCCCTGAGCGTAGAAACCTCCACCTGAAGTTTCAGTACGTCTTGTCTCCCAATGGGTGAAGGTGAAACGTCCCTGTCGGAATCCATGACGTACAACTGCAGAACCAAGGAAGCGTTCTGTCATCTGGTTACAAAATGAATAGCAAGTGCAAGAACGCTAAGTCCATGAATTCCTGAGACACAAAATCACCAATAAAAACGAACCAGCAATGAAGTTGGCTGAAAAGATACACACCAACAACCAAGTTGGCTAAAAAAATCTTCATTTAATACTTCATGTTAAGTGCTTTCACCCACAAAGACGTGGGCTTCATCCAAACAACTCAATACAAATCTATTGCAGTTTAAATACTGCTTTTGGCGCCAAACCAATTTTGGTATGTTTCTTATAAATTTTGGTTTTCTGACAATTCCTTGATAAATTATTGAGGGTTGAAGTCAGAAAATAATGATAGACATTTGAGTTTCAGACTTCATGCCCTTCAGAAAATTCATGCTAATGCAAAACCTGTTACTCTATCAACTATGTTTGTAAGAGCAATATTTAAAAAGTATCCCTATTTTTGGGCCTTTACCCCCAATTATTTATGGCTTTGTCCAAATTTCTTGCCACAAGAGGTTGAGAGATATGGTCACCATCTATGCCCCTAGAGTCTCACAACTCTTACCTAAACCTATTAGAAGTGTTCATCATCCAACCAAACACCCTTTTCATGAGTGACTTTAACTATCCTTCTATAGGCTGAGAAATGTACACTGCCTCAAACTCACAGGCACAAAGTTTCCTGGACTTTATTAACACAAACACTATAGACAAATAGTGTATTCTCCAAGCAAGGGATCAAACATATTCCCCAGGATTTAATAAACTCCATGTAGGTTCAGTGTAGAGCCTACATGGAGTGTACCTATGTACACAGCCACGAAGTGCCATTGGTAGAGCATACTGCATATTCATGATGCGCAACATGCATAAGTGAGGTTGTGTGGTGGGCCCCAGTCACACTGTCCGTGAAACTACACAGAACAGCACAGATAATGAATCCATGTAAGCATTGACAGTCTGCCCGCATCACACACCAGCAAAAGAATATGCAGTCCATCCCTTTTATCCTAAATGACTATCTGAAATCCACAAATCTTCCGCCATCTTGTGTCTTTTTTTTTAATAATCTTCCCACATGTTTGCGTGATGCACCATGGTACTTGCAGTTGCTTATCAGGTTTGCTCAGTGGGATCAGCCATGTATCAGACATGACCCAGTCATCTAAAAATATAAACAGGATGATTTCAGTAAACATGAGTGTGCAATGCTGTGCGACGTGCAAACTCGATAAGCGAACCTGCTGTACGCTCGAACATTGGAAAGTATAACAACTAATAAAACAACATGATGATGTCAGTACCCTTGTGGTGACATAAGTGTTGGACTAAAGTGCAGATGGTCCTGGATTCTAATCCAGGGAATGCATATTTTCTTTATATGATGGGTTGACATTGCACCATATCCAAATAAATTCATAATGTAAGGAAATAACCGTGGATTTGTCTTGTTGATGTTTTTTGCCAATATCTTAAAAAACTGTGCACGGTGCTTAGCATTGCACAAATATGGGTTTGGGTTTATACATATATAAGGTTTGTGCGATACTAAGTGGTGTGCACTATTTTCAAATGTATCAACTTGTATACAGTGTGCACTCTCAGTAAGCACAAGATGCAGGAAACCATGGTATTTAATAGAGAAATACCAGGAACTGCACCTTATACATTGAGGTTTGGCTTATGCAATGGGTGGCACGGGTGGAGGTGTGCACTTTACAGCACAGCACTGGGGAGTCCAGGAGTCCAAGTTTCTTAGTGGGCTCCTGGTTAAGGATCATGGCCCATGCCTGTTGCAGGAGAAGTAAACTGGCACCCAATACAAAGTGGAAGCCTGGGATAGTTTGGCAAGGGCACTTAACAGGGCAACTGGCATTCCCTGCACCAGTGAACAGTGTCATCACCACTATGATGACCTTTGTAATAGAAAGAGGGATACCCTTGATCAGTGGATCAGGGATTGTCAGATGGGGAACACCACAGTGATGTGTACGTATGATTTCCATGTATTACCTGAAAATAATCAAGCTGGCTATGGTAAACACTTGTATTCATAATTGC
Source organism: Protopterus annectens (assembly GCF_019279795.1). Classification (NCBI taxonomy): domain Eukaryota; kingdom Metazoa; phylum Chordata; order Ceratodontiformes; family Protopteridae; genus Protopterus; species Protopterus annectens. The sequence continues at coordinate 1,005,006,051 of NC_056741.1, read as the reverse complement.
TTTTTCTTTTCCCTTTTTCCACAGCTGCAGAAGAGAGGGCTTTGAATGTGAGGTCCCATGCTAGGTGACTAAGGGGATGAGACAAGGATGTGGTAAGCAAGAACAATTATATAAATCAGTCTTTTTGCAGCTGTAACAGTTATGGATGGATTCGTAGCTATATCATACTGTGTTATGAATTCGGAAATGCATATCTGTACAGTACCTTTCAATACCACTTAAATCCAGATTTAAGAATCACTGCTTTGCCATGGTCATTGTAAAGCTCATGGTTGCCTGGCAAGTACTTAATTTACAAGTCAATAAATAAATAAGTGTCAAAAAGTTATGTAACACAAATCCTATGCGACTATCCATGTGTGTAATAGCAGCATTTGCAATATGTTCCTAATTACAGGTCCTTGTACACCCAATATGTAATGATATGTCCAGATGTCCTGTTCTAAAAGTTGGAGAGGTGTGGTCTGAAACACAAAGCAACAGTTGCACATTCCCAGATAACAGTGACCATGAGTCTATCAAGTATAAATGAAAGAGTGTTAGCATTACATTGTATTCCAAAGGAAAAGTACATTAGTACAGTAGACACTGCTTGTGGGTTCTAATACCACACTCCCCAAATATATAACCTCATCTGATTACACTCCTGTGTTAGCTTTTACCAGTAAAACTACAGTACTGTTATGTAATTATCATTATAACAACTGAAATGCAGACATCCATATATGTGGCTTCAAAGGCCTGCTGTCATGTGTAATCACTGTACATGTATTCCAAGTAATAAAGGAATTTCTTAGCAGTTGTTATTGTATAAGTAGACTGTAATAGAAGACAATAAAGTTATTTTTGAAAGCTTGTTGAATAATGTGTGTTGTTGCCAATGTTCTCCTTTTTTTCTCAAACCCCACTCTATATCTTCTGTTTATTTATATAGTACATATTTTTATTATGATTTCATTCTTCTTATTATATTATTTCATTAATCATATTTTACCTTTTTATATCATTTTTATTACCTCTTCTTTGTGTAAAATCTTTGATTTTGTTTCATGTTTTATTTTAATTTTGGTTCCTGTTTTTGATTTATGTTATTACTAAAGCACAGCAGGGTAGCCCGGTTCCTGGTGATCTGCCCATGCTCGCTCCACCGGCTGCAGTACCAAGGCCCAGCACTTCTGGGCTGTCATCTGGTGGCACCCCCCCTGCTGCCCCTACCCTACCTGGACCCTCAGGAAGATCTGCCCCAGGGCCCAGGTGCATGGTCCCTTCTAACAGAAGAAGCAGTGGGAGTGCTTATATCACCCATACAGAGATGCCAGATGTAGTGGATAGGATTGTACACCAGACCATGGGCACACAGCTATGGCAGATGGAGAACATGCTGTCCATCCTTGCATGGCAGACAGGCTGTAGTCCAAGATGTCAGCCACTGCAGACACTGGTGCAGTGATGGAACAGTGCTGACAGACCAATGGGTGAGGACTTGAGTCCATGGATCCTCGATCCCCTCCCCACCCCAACCAAAGTGTTCACCCACCTCTTGTGTCCTTCACTAACCCTGTCCTTGTCTTGTATGTCTTGTCTGTCTGCAAATGCTTCTTCACCTTCCCACCTTGCCTAACCCAGACTTGCCTATGTTCCTCCCTCAACATTCCACTCTCTCCTGTAAATAAAAAAATGAAAATGGCACATGCCCCCCCCCAAAAAATTTGCCCCATACATATCTATCCATTTCACAGATGTGCCTACTTGACACACCTAGTGTCATCCAATTGGCTTCAAAATGCAGTTATGTTGTTGTCATCTTCCTCTCTGGAGATGACAGTCCAAATTCAGCTTAAGATTTGTACATGTGCCCAGTTGTTACTGTTGAAGAAATGGATAGCTATGTTTTTTCCCTCCACCCTTCCTGCACATTCCTACCTTCCTATCACTTTGTTTTCCCCCTGCATGAAATCTCAGTCTTTCACCCTGAACGCCAGCCATATTTAATGTGGACAAACACCAATACACAATGTGTTGTCCCACCAATTGCAGCTATAACAGACGTTGAGAATGCAGAACATTGTGATCCACAACATTTGATTTGCTTACCATCGTGCAAACACAGGCAAATTGTTTGCACAAAGCTAATTATGCATAATATGTGAAATAATACAGATATCATTATGAAAATTGCCTCATGCATCACGACAATAAGTATTTTATAGGAAATACTAGCTCAAATACTAACATTTATCATGTGAGGTTGGACATCATTAAAAAAGACAGGATTCTGCAGTATTACAACCCTGAACCTTAGCTATGATAGTCCTACAATCACAGGTGTTCCCACAGCAAGAATGTAGATATACAGGTCCAGGATTCATTGTATTGCTAGCCATTACAAGGACACATTACAAAAATTAAGGCTGCATTGCTTGTATTTGAACCCAGAACCCTCTGAACTTGTAATTGACACTTAACTCCTTGCAGCACAGGATACATTACATAGCCTGCAGCTACATTTGCATTCATTATAAGGTTCATACAGGCTCAATATAAGAAAACTAAGTGACAACATGCAGAAAACTAAATTAATGTATGATATATACAGTCCAGTTTTTTAGTACATGGGGAATATGCCTACAGATGTGTGTTTTCCAGATCAACATACACTGTGGATTCAGAAGAATGCATGGTTGCCTTAAAGCTGTTGCTCTTACATATACCACTGCAGCAAGCAGTAACAGCCATTCAACACAAAAGCAATTTCAACAGGGAGTGTACATTTATTTTGATGTAGTACATGTTAGATGTACATGTAGTTAAACATTCAACATGGAATACAATTCACTTACTCCTTACACAGGCTGTTATGATTCCTGTTTGCAAATATACAACACTGCCCTAACATGCTGTGTTCCTCGGTCAGTCAGCAATCATCTGACCAGTACCGTGGTACCAACCACATGTTAAAACAAATCTATAGTATTGCCTTTACAATGTTTAAGGATATTAAGTGTGAATATGTTATTCAGTCGCCAGATAAGTAAAGCCATGTCGGCCACCATGAACAAGCATTGACTGCTATTTTGTCGGTGTGGATCAGAGGCATCCATCACCTATGTAAGCCTGTGTGATATCCCCCACAGCACACATCTTGAGCATTTGGAGGGGGCACATATGGGATTCATGTTAACTGGCAGGTTTGCTAACACACGTGTGGCATACGATACATGTTGTTCAACATGCCTAGGTAGTTAGCGTTGTATACCTCATGGTTATTGTAGACCCTATTCTTTTCCCCATATCTTGCTGTCATGTGTACATGACTCCAATGTAAGGCACACATTAATTAAGGGTAATTCAATACATGATACAATTGCAGCATTCCTCTGAATATATATTCAGAAATAATGTTCACATCTGCCATGCTGTAACATACCACGCAGTGATGTTTTGAAGATCATGGATGGTGATGCCTGTAACACACCAAGCATGCCCCCTGCTACTCTGTGAAATATCCAAGTGACTAGGAATAGCATTTAAACACATACCTTACTTTTCACTGGGAGGGTTTCAGTACTTGTCTCCGTCTATGAGTTAATGCTGAGAGAGTTTGCTGGGTTCTTCCAGGGTCTATGTGCTCTTGAAAAATGTCCACCTTCTCTGTGTATGGCTATTGCCAGCAGTAGTAGTGTCTTCAGTCTGTATTATAGACAGATGTATTCAAAAAGCAGCAGGTAATGACAATCTGTTTGTGCCTATTCTGTGTCTGTACTGCAGTATTATCTAAATCCATAAGAAAAGGAAATGGAGACAGCATTACTGCTTTTATATCTTGTGGACTAGCTCCACAGGATTGGCTGATTACCATGCAATTCAGCTGTGTATGCTGTAATTAAGATATCCGAAGCACAGAATAGGACACATGCAATCAATTATTGACGTACTCCATTATAAAAAGGCAAATGAGTAGCTGGGTAAACTGCTGTGGATGAGAGTTAGTACATGATTGTAACTGAAAAACACATTTCTTCGGATTTACTATATTTTGACAGAAAAGTTTTGCACTCCATCAGGTATGTATTCAACTTGCAACCTTAATAATGCCTGTGCTGGAATGTAGATAACAATTGCAGTGAAGTGTGCATGCATTTGTTAGAAATGTACTCATTACGTGGCCTTCTTTACCATTAATTTGAGAGATACAAAGGCTGTAGAGTAGGCATAAAGTATAATGCTGTGTGCTAACTATGTACACATGCTCCATAGAAAGATCCTTTGATAGCACTTTTAACATTTCCCTATTGTGTGCTTAACTTTGTTCCTCACCCTGTTCTCTGTCATGTTATGGGGGTTGGTGGGAGAGATGAAATCCTGCTATGTAACAAACTAGAGTGGAATGTTATGTTGGATGGAGGACATAGTTCAATATCTGTTAGGGCACAATAAATAATATTCTGCTCATTATTCTCTTAGTTTTGTTACCACCCTTGCTATTTACTGCACAGTGTTGAACCTGTACAGGTTAATCCAATTTTGAGTATTGGGAGACTTACTTTACTGCATAATCTGTATAACAATTTGTACGTATGTGATCCTTATATGTGTTGCCATTATTTTGTCTTTCAGAAAATGATACACTCCCAAGATGGAGAATGCTATTCTCTGAATCCAAAAATGATCTAATTATAGATCCACTGAGACAACACCATGAGGTCCTGCTGTCAAGACAGAGGCCAAGAATGTCTGAGTGTGGGCAGACAGAGTTGTACATATGACCAGGTGCGTCATAGAGCTACTGACATGATCAGTGAGGAGGCATGCAGGTGAAGTGGCACATGATCGTGAGATCACCGGTGGTGTGCCTGCAGCAGAAGAACCCCTCAGCACCACTGAAGAATTCCTGGCAAATATTGCCACTCAGGAAAGTTCCCAGCAGTCCAACAGCCAATATGTCCTTGATGTGGGTGCCACTCCTGCTACTCAAGATGAGCGTCCAGGTGGGCTGTGTTAGAGCATCAGTATAATACCTTTTCTGTTAGTCTGTAATACTGTAAATAGTTTTAATGTGTGGCAGGTTGCTTTATTGGTGCAGTGCAAGTGAGATAGCTGCAGTGTTCAGGTCCTTTAAATGCCACATAGGGATTCCTGGCACACATCTACACACATGACAGATCCCAGTCATCCGTGTGCCAATATGTTCTGGATGGTGGTGCCACTCCCGCATAACATGTGGGGCTGCCAGGAATGCCTTGTTACATCATCATTACAATATTTCTGCATTCCATCATAAGTATATATTTGTGTCAAGCTGTATGTATGTTGTTTTGGGATATTTCAGATAGCTGCAGATTTATGCTCATTTAAAGGATGTTAGCCACATTCCTGATAATATTTATTTGAGAGCACATACAGATGAGTAAAATATTAAGCCCTGTTGTACAGTTAAATGTATGGTGCTCTTGCCATTATAGCTTCCTTTACTTTTCCTAGGACTGTTAGGGATTCATTGTGCAAGCTCTGCAGCAGTAGGTAAGTGGATTACATTTTTTCTGTACTGTGTATGTATATATATATATATATATATATATATATATATATATATATATATATATATATATATATATTTACATTTACATGTGCATATTGCAGAAGGGCAAACCTCAAATGTCTGAAAGGCAGTCTGCAAAGTTTGCAAACGCTGAATGGAAAAAGGTTTGAATGTGCAATGAGCGAATGCACAGTGAGTTTCGCTCATTGCACATTCGACATTCTGGGGAGGATTGCACTATAGTGGGGATCGGGAAATGGTTCTTTTCCCCACTGTAGTGTGATCTCAGAGTTAGAATAATAAAGTAGGGGGGGTGTGGGGGGCACAGGGAGGCTTGCCCCCTGCTTTACACTTTTTTTTTCAACATTAATGCTCAAAAAACAGTGAATCTGCTTTTCGATTTGCTGTTTTTTGAACATTAAGCTCCGTCAACATGTCCAGTTTCGTGGTTTCTAGTCGGTCATGAGCACTCGAACCACTGTGATTCAGTTTCAAACGTAAACCTTCATATATATTATATATATGTAGATAGATATGTATATTCCAACAGATTTGCTATACTTTCCTCTCATGCCTGTTATATGTATTTAAGTACTGTTTGTATACCTGTCCACTGCATAGGTTTTTTTCTGAATGTCAGGGTTTGGTAATCATCTTATGGGCTTCTATTTCAGATCATAGTAATTGTATGTCAGATTACTGTGAAGTCAGTAATGATAGCAGACATTAAATTATATGACACAGATACCACATTCAAACTGCATACTCTTCAGATATGTCATGTTGAAGCAAAACCTGTTATTCCATGAGTTGTACATGTTTGTAGGAGCATTTTGGGTAACATTTGTCCATAATCTTTAGCCTTTGTCCAACCACTATTTATGGCTTTGCCCACACTTCTTACTGTAAGTTGTTGACAAGTTTAAATGTCTGTAATAGTGACAGTAGTGTAAATTGCAGCATAGTAGTGCAGCTATTAATGTTGTCCTTTTTTTTTTTTATCACAGGTGAATATGGCAACAGTTCAGTGTCCCCTGCGCCACCTGATGTCAGTGTCTCATTAGAGTCTGATGATGATGGTGGATAAAGTGAGGTACAGTTGGGGGTTGCAGAGGCTGAATCTAATACAGAAAATGGGGTGTTCATCAGAGGCCTGCTGTCCCTCCACCACCTGGTGCAGGTGTGTCGTCATGTGTCACTTGATGTTTGTTTAGGGCTGGAATGGAGGCACAGAGATGTTCAGAACATCACTCCAGGAGAATGCTTAAGGTTTTAGATGTGGCACAGTCTTTCATCTGCGACTGTCTCCACTGTGTTGTTGAGGCACTGGATTTGTTCAATGACACATATGAATGGGATGTGGCCATGAGGGAGAGCAGAACATCTGTCATGGAATGCACATTGTCTTTGCTGGAATGTTTGCTGGGAGGGGAATGACTCTTGTGGGCGTAGGTCAGCAACTACATCTGCTAAGAGTCAATGGGGCCATGCCTGATCAATCTCCCATAGTGGCAGTACATCTGCTGCTCCATCAGAGAGTGTGCTGTCCACAACCAGATGTAGCAGGCCATGGGGGTCATAGTCCTGGCCATTCCCATGAAGGGAGGATGTCCAGCAGACATCAGTCACCCTCAGGTAGTAGCACACCATCTGACCCTGGACATGGAAGTGCCAGTTCAACTCCTGGCAGATCCAGTTCTTGTGGTTAAGGACACAGACAATGAACTATCAGCTCTACCAAGCATGGCTCACAGCTGTCTGACTTACAGACACATAGAGCTAGCACTGAGCTTGGCTGTGTTTATACAGACACACGCACACCAATGTCACATTTATGGCACCTGTTGACACACTCTACATTTACATGTTCCATGTTGGCTGCTGCCCTTTACTGACTCACACACTTACTAACCTTTTGTGTCAGCCTAGGCCTCCTATACCCCCCAGCCCCCACAAACCACCCTGTGCAAATGATGACTGTGCCTCATCCCTGTTATCTATCTTTTGGCTTCAGGGAAACTAAAGATGCGTCTGATGCACAGAGTGACTACCTACATTTCATATGTATTTTATATGACCATTTGTGATATTTTCCTGATAACTGTAGTGTCAATTATATTGTAGCTAGCCAGTTAGACACTGGCTAGCATAATAATTCCACACTCCCACAAACCACCCTGTGCAAGTGATGACTGTGCCACACCCCTGTTGTCTATCCTTTGACTTCAGGATTACTAGAGGTATGTGTCTGATGCACAGGGTGAATACCTACTTCTAATAATATAATTTATATGTATATTTGTGCTGCTGTCCTGATTATTGTAACTGTCAGTTATATTGTAGTTAGCCAGTTTCACAGTTGCTAGCATAATAATTCCTCTATTTTCTAAAGGATGCTTTTGTAAGGCTGCAAAATCAGTCAATGACATGTGTCTCATTAATATATCTAACCTTCTTTTTCAGGATTGTTCAGTGCTAAATTATGTGTACACATCCAAAGTCAACCCATTAGATTCTGAGCTCCAGATTTTATGTCAGCACTCCAGACAAAGCTTTTTCATGCACAACACCATGGGTTCAGAGGTTAACAGGCTGTGACAAGGGTATTGTCCTGATGGTGTTTGAACTGTAGCCGATACATCACAATATAATATGCAATGGCATGTATAATACATGCCCATGATTCTTACAGAAATGACCACCCGTGTCCAGCTTAGAATCAGCAGTGATCCATGGCAGATAGCATGATCACATCAAGTGTACCTGCCTGTTCTCAAATAGGTTTATGGATGTGCTCTGCTTGACAGACTTTGGAATCATAATGCAGAGGAGTGACAACCTTTGAGACATGTATGTGTCTACTCTGCATGTCCTATGTATGTCATATTGTACATTGAGGTCCCTGGAACAGGTGTCTGTGTTCCCATATGACTTAAGGATGTACAGCATATTCATTTAATTTGGCCCAAAGACAGCCATGTAATGCTTACATATTCTGGGTCAAAGCTATATATCTAATACTACATGTACTGACAACTACCCTGTTCTGCCAACAGAAGAGACGTTGGAGACTCTCTGATATTTTATTACTCAGAGATGTCTGATGTCTGTCAACTTCCTGCAGGTGTGTGGTACAATACTTATCAAAAGGAGGATTATATACATTAATAGGGCTGATGATGGATGAGTACAGGGAATTGATAAAAGTTTTGTTGATGTAATGCCTGTCCTACTGGGATGTAAAATACCGAATGCCTTCCTCCACACAGTACACACATTTAGCAGTTGACATGTGTTCCAAGGTATATTAATGCATAATGCATAATTGGGAAATACTGTACTCTATTTTTTTTTAACTAAGCAGGAACATATATTAACACAGGGTATGATGATGCATGTTTATGCAGTTGTTATAACACCCATAGCTTTGTCAGCAGTAATTAGTGGCACAAAGATGCTTTGCCACACATTCTCTGCTTTCTATTGGGCCTTTTGATATGTATATGGCAAACAAGAGGGGAGGCAGCACAGACACATCTGTTACCACACACGTGACAGGTCAGCTGCTTGAGGTGACGTCTCCCACTTTCATTAAGTATCGATAGTTGATGATCAAATTTGCAACCCACCTGCTAACAGAAGGTGTGATATTCCCCTTTGTTAGTCTCTCAATGAGAACTAATGTCGGATTGCATTGAAGTGCTTGCCAAGTCATGGTAGGATGAGTGCACAGCTTTGTATACATGTCTGTGCTCACAGTCTGGATTTCCTACACTTTTTGCAGGCACAAGCTACCCATGAGAACAGCTAACTGGAACAGATTTACTTTTTGGAGGTCACCAATGTCCTTTTTGTGTGATGCGCATGCATGTTGTTTCCATTGCCTTAAAGCAAACATTGAATACAGTTATGGGAGTATAATTCCATTTGTATGTTGCCTAGCCTACATTGTGTGGGTGGGAAATGGGTCATTATATTCCATTCATTGTGGGCAACAGCAGTACTCAGACTGTGGTTGAATATGGAGCCTAGTACAGTAGCTCAGTGTTGCAGCACATAAAGAACACAACCCAGAATGGCATCTGGTCCCATGGATTCTGTGCTTCATCGATTGGAGTGAGCAGTGATAACTTGCTTTATGTAGATACCATGGTTTGGAGGTGATGATGCAACAATGCAGTAAGCTTGGTGTTGTGAGGGGGGACACTATACAGCAACCTGTGTCTGCTAGCAGGTTTGGAATTTACACTGGGTCAGTGTGTGCAATACCATTCAGAATTACTTCCATATGTATTTAAGCGATATATTTTATTCTGCAGATGTAAATGACGACAGGCTTATGGTTATGCCTAAATACGTGTCATAAATTATTAGCATAGTTGCTATATGAGGCTTCTTCAAGGTGTTTCATTATTTAGGGTGCATTGAGGTGAGTGGGCTTTACAGACCATTTTGCACATGTTGCATTTGTAAACAGTAGCTTCTGTCACTTACTATAGAATGTAGTCATTTCAGACATACACCAGTATGGATTTTATTTCCTGGTGGATCTGTCTTTGAGCATGTAAAGAGACAACTGTGAGTATACATTTGTCTAGATTTGTAGACAAGGCATCAGGGTGTCACTTACCCCAGATGTCAATATCTTTTATGGAAACCTGAGCTTGGATGCTGAGTATCCCATCCCATAGGAATATGTACTTACCTTGGATTAGTTTTTTTTTAACCTGAGTCCCTCTTTAGTGAGTTTATTTGGTATTTCAGACTCTACATATACTGTTTTATGGTTGGATTAGCAGTGCAAGCACTACACATATGCCATTACATTGTTCACTCATATTGTTGACAAAGAGGTCTGATATATTACAGAGTCTTGCAGGGTGGTGCACTATTCTTCCATGTCATTTCAGTTTGCAAAATTCACTTATGTTTGTGCAAGTGAGTTTGTCTTCCTATAATTATCCAAGTGAGGCATTATATGCACTGGTTAATAAAATCTTGTCAACTAGTCTTGCAGGGGGTACAGAGGGTAACTGATAGATGCGAATGGGAGGTTTGAACCTGTTATCTGTATAGATAATGCTAAAAGGAGGGGGTCTATGTGATCAGGGTGGTACTTTCTAGGGAGTAACCTATGGTGTGTACATACTTAGGTCCTTATTAAGGTGGATCTATAGGTCTGTCATTGATTGGTAACTGTTTTAATTGCTGCTTGTTATGTAACAGAATGCATAACAGCTAGATAAAGCTGTTGAGGATCTGCTCTGCAGCATAGCATCCGAGTTTATTTGAAAATAATTGTTTTGTCATTTCTGTACATATGAGGGCAAAATGTTGAGGCATCTGCACATAAACCACAACACAGCAGGTAAAACAAGAAAACACTGTTAAAGCTCACACTAAGTCCAGAATTATTAACCTTCAAATAGAGTCTCCTACTATACAAACTTGCCAGAAGTGTATAGGTATGATTTCTGTTAAAACAGGTGTCATCCTAATTTTCTTATTATTTTGGCTACTACCATGACGGGTTGCCACAGCATAGGTTCATAGGTAGGTACTAGGCTATCAACCCTGGGACCTATACAAGCCCAGCCAAAAAGGTACCCTGGCTTTTGCCACCCAAGAAAATTATTTTCCTGTGCCACTGTCGAGCAGAGCCACAGAGGAGATCCCCAGGGTGAATTTCCTATTTCCCATCCAATCATCAAGATTTTTCTTGAAGAGTGCTAATGAGGAGCTTTGTTTGATATAGATGGGTAGTCTATTCCAGAGTATGGGAAGTCTCTGGGACAGGAATCTATCCCTCCGGCATGTTCTGTTTATTGTGGTGACAAGATTGAGGTCCCTAGAGCATGTAGCTCGGAGGGATTGGGATTTCTTTAAGTGGAGCATGCCCAACAGCTCTGGGTTTGGCATAGCTTTGTATGTTAGGCAGAGATCACCTCTGAGTAGGCGATATGCGATGGAGTAAAGCTGGAGTTTTTTGAGACTGTCTGCGTAGGGCATCTGTTTGAGGCCGGTAATCCTCTTTGTGAGGTATTTCTACAGCTTTTCCAGTTGTTGTAGATGTCTTGTGACGTACATACCAAAAGGGGGCATTGTACTCTATAATGTATCTAATGAGTGATGAGTAGAGGGGAACAATGAATGAACAGCACATCATCTACTTCCAGTTCCTACTTTCCTCTGCATCTTGTTCTGGCACACCAACCACCTGGATATCCTTGGTCACCACATTCATGAACCTAATATTAAGCCTTCCTGTTTATCTCTTACCTGTCAGCTCCATCCTCATCATCTATCTTGAAATATACCCAGCATCCATCCAAAGCACATGTCCAAAGCAACGTAATCTCACCTCTTTGGACTTGTGTCCAAACTGTATAACCTTGTGCTGATTCTGTAATATACCAATCACTAATCCTGTCCATTGTCAGCACACAATACAAATCCTTACATCTGGATCTCTTCAGATCCTGTTAAGACTCCTGTATTTTTGTCATTGCCATCATCTCCAAACCATATAATGTAGTTGCTCTCAATACACTCTTGTAGACCTTCCCTTTCAGTGTTATTGGTACCCATCTGTCACAAATCACTCCTGATACTCTTCTACACCCACTCCACTATACATGCACTGTCTTCTTCCCCTCCCTTCCACACTCAGCATTACAGTAAACTTTATCTCCCAAGTATTTAATATCATACACCTTCATCAACTGTACTTCCTGCAGTCTCACCATTCCTTTATCCTCCCTCTCATTCACAGACATATATTCTGTCTTAGTACTTATGCCATTCAGTACTCCCCTCTGTATGGCATAACTCCTCCTCTCCAGGGTGCCCTAACATGTTCTCTGATCTCAATATCATCTGAAAACATCTTAGTCCATGAAGAACCCTGTGTGAACTCATGTGCCAACCTGTCCATCTTCATTGCTAAGAGATGTCATGATGTGTGTGCATGTAATGAGTGTCACTGTTGTCTTTCTTATATTGCATGAGGTATAATCTACCTGTCTGCCAGGCCATTGAGTGCCCATGGCCTGTTGTGAGCAATGCATATCCAATAATCTGATATAGCTGATGACATCAGCTATGTCTGTTGAAAACATGGGGACAGTGTACCATAGGCTGTGGTAAAATGATCTATATAACATCTACCAGCAGCTAACACAGACACCAAGTTGACTAGTGAGATTAGAATTTCAGCGTATGTTGGTTTTCACACTACAGAACACAGTACTTAAGGAATGCACCATGACACAAGACTGAGTTTAATAGCACTGCAGGTATTAGCAGGCCCTGTGGGGGACAGGAGACTGAATGACTGCTAGTCATGGATGCTTTTTCAAGTACAAAAACAATGCAAATTTCCAAGGCAGTGTTAAATAAACAGTAACAGTCTTCGTAATGGAGACAGACGCACACACACCAAGTTGGCTGCAGTGAGATAAGAACCCCTATCTCTTTAAAGACTAGAGAACACACAGTACTTAAAAACACATGCCACAGCACAAGTCTGACTTTAACAGGACTACAAGTGATCTTAATGTAGATGACATCAGCAGGCCCTATGGAGGACAGGAGGTTGGACAACTGCTAGCCATGGGTGTTTTTTGCAAGCGCAAAAAGAATGCAAAACCATGCCAGTTTCCAAGGCAGGATTGAATACACACTCACAGTCTTTGTAATGGAAACAGACACACACCAATTTGGCTGCATTAAGATTAGAACCACTACCTATTTAGGCTTACACACTAAAAACACAGTACGTACCTCATTCACTACTTACCTCATTCACTCCAATGGAGCTCAAGAAGTTTTCACTTTAACTTCCAATGGGTGGAGCCTAAGCCTTTTGACAGAATCAAATTATGTCCTCACATGTCAAACAAATGTTCATATCTCTGGAACCATAGGGGTTATGGAAGAAGTATAAATGGGAAACTCTTCAGCACAAACTAATTTTCTAGTGGTAGTATTCTTTAGGTTATACGTCTTAAACTGAATTTTATAAGTCACAGTAAACACAGTTAACTGTTACATTTGTAATATTTTGTAAACAACTTGCAATATCTCAGCAACCACTCAAGTTGCACACATACTGTCACAGCATGTTATTCATATAGCTGAGAGCTTTCATATGAGGCTAAGCAGTTCTGTCTGTGTTACTTAATTGTTGATATATTTAGAAAAATTTGAAAATTATATCTATAGAAATAAATATCATAAAAACAAAAGTTAGTATCTATTTACCTGTACTAGACAGAGATCAAATATAAATACTAATGCAGTTGAGTTTGCCATTGTATACGCTTTAAAACCCTGTACATAACATGGTTTTGGAATTATTGATACAAATATGAAAAAGAAATATTTGATGCCTAGAAGTATCAGTAGGAGTTAATTGCAGATGCACCTGGGGCCGTTATTCAGATGTAATGAGTTAAGGCACACACCGTGGCACAAGTCTGACTTTAACAGGAATGCAGGTGATCTTATGGTAGATAAGTGTTCCACACAGATGTTCCACTCACCAGGCTGAACAAGGAGAAGGTTACTGTCAGCTGCCTGTTGGGTGCTAGGATCCGCCACATAACACAGGCACTTAGGTCACTCCAGGACAAGTACAAGTATGATGCTGTCATTGTACATGTTGGTGTGAATGATCTAAGATGTACCTCCCTGGACTACATGAAAAGAGACATTGAGGAGCTCTCTGATCATGTAGCCCAAGCTGGTATGACCCTGACCTTGAGTAGCATACTACCTTCACCTAGAATGATGCCACAATACAAAGACAAAATGATCAATTTCAACAATTGGCTAAGCTCCTGGTGTCATTCTAAGGGGATCCAATGTCTGTCTGCCTGGGATGACATGATAGGCAAGCCTCATTGTTTTACCAGAGATGATTTGCACCTGTCACCCCTAGGCTTTCGAATACTGGCCAAGGCTCTTGCCATCCCCATAGTGCCTTTTTAGGCAAGGCTCAAAGGACAAACCAACCACTGTAACCAGCACAGGTAACCAAAAACTAAGAGTAATGCTGCTCAACGCCAGAAGTCTCAACCTCAAAATGCACACACTCGAGGCACTCCTCAGTATGGAGAAAATCGATGTTTGTGCAGTGACGGAAACCTGGTTCAAGGCTCCAGAGAGCACCCCAGCACTACCAGGTTACAATTCATATCATACCTTCCGGCCTCAGTTACGGGATCACAGTACAAAGGGCGGAGGTGTATCCATATTCATCAAGGATAACCACATCTCTAGGTTAGTGGTGCAGAATGATGCCCCAAAGATCATCCATGCGCAACTATCAGCAGGCAAAACCACATTTCAAGTCGTAGCCTGTTATAGATCACCCACCATGTCCCAAGATGCTCAATCAGCATTCCTTGAGGCATTGGAAAATATAAAGGTCCTACCCAACACCATAATATTGGGTGATTTCAACTACCCTGGTATAGACTGGGTGAACTACCAAAGTTCTAACTCCTATGCCCAGCGGTTCATAGAATTTATAAATTCAAATGCCCTTGAACAACTGGTATCTTCTCCCACTAGACAGGACAACATATTGGATTTAGTCATCACAAATATGGGTGCCCATTGTACAACACTCGTTATCACTCCCTCTCTGGTCAGATCAGACCACAAACTGATAACCCTGGACATCCTCACCCCTCCACCTCCCCCAGTCAAAGAAACCATCATAAAAAAAACTTTCCAAAGCAAACTTCAAACTACTTGCGTCAGAAGTGGAAAGCTTCACTATTCCCTTGCAGAAGGATAATGATATCCAGAATGCAGAATCCTACACCAAGGCACTTTATATACATCTTCAGGATTGCATGGACTGTGCTATCCCAAATAAAATCAAGACTCCTTCCTCAAGCAAGAAGAAACCAGTCTGGTGGACCCTGGCCATAAGCAAACTATACAATAAAAGGAGTAGACTTATACAAAAAAAGGCCAAATCTTAAGTAGAAAAATCATTCCTGATCAGCATTAGTAAGAAATTTAGGGCCCTCATCAAGTCAACTAAAGCCAATTTCGAAAAGAAAGTTGCCAAGGATGCCAAGGATAACCATAAGGCCTTATGGTTATGTCAAAAACCTAAATGACAACACTCAGGTCTGTTCTGAGCTAGTACAAAATGGAACAAAATACACTGACCCCACTGACATTGCCAAAATCTTGGCTGACAGGTTCAGTGCAAATCCCCCCCCCCCCCACCACCACCTGCAGGGCCTATTACTATTCCAGGGGATTGTGTAACTCCAATTATTACTGATACTTTGGTTAATAAGGCTCTATCTAAAGCTAAAAACACTGCCTCCATGGGACCAGATGGTGTCCCAGGCTGTGTCATACACGAGCTCCAAACTGAATTAACCCCACATCTGAATACCTTGTTCAGTCTCAGCCTCTCGACAGGATATCTGCCCATAGAATGGTGCACAGCAACGGTGGTTCCGCTGCACAAGGGTGGGCCCACAACAGACCCTGGGAACTACCAACCAATAAGCCTGACCAGTCTGATCGGTAAGGCAATGGAGTGAATCATTATGGAACTCATAAATGGAGAGATTGGGAACCTCCAAACACTTGACCCCACACATTTCAGATTCGTCAAGGGCAGATCATGCCTCCTGAACCTGGTGGACTTCTTTGAGACAGTTACTCAGGCTATAGATAAGGGAAAGGAGGTACACACAGCTTACCTTGACCTTGCTAAAGCATTTGACACCATTCCCCATTTGGGTATTATTGATAACCTCACCAATCTGGGCATAAGCCCTTATGTCACAAGATGGATCGCAAACTGGCTCTCAGACAGATCCCACAAAGTAAGAGTAGTGGGACCTATGTCCGAATCCAGACCAGTAACGAGCAGTGTGCCTCAGGGCTCTGTCCTGGGGCCCCTCCTGTTTGGCATATACTTCTCAGAAGTACAGGCAAGCACTGAAGGGCTGTGGCTGACCGAGTTTGCGGATGACTGAAAACTGGGTGCTATAATAGAGTCTCTGGCTGACATGGATATCCTCCATAAGGGCCTTAATGAGACTGATACATGGTGTCAAAGCCATGGTCTCAAGCTAAATGCTAAAAAATGTGTAGTAATCCCCTTTGGAAAAAACAGAGTACCCACGAACTACCACATAGGCGGTAACCCCCTGAAATCTGAAGAAGTAATAAGGGATCTAGGGACCCAAATAGATAGTCAGCTTTCCTTTGATAACCATGTTGCCAAGGTGGTTAGAAAATCCTTCTATGTGACCCATCTGATCATGAAAGGGTTCACATCAAGATCTAAGGATGTAGTGGTGCCCCTCTACTCTTCCCTCTTCAGACCCATTATTGAGTACAATGCACCAGTTGGAATGTACCTGGCTGGGCATCTCCAGCAGCTGGAGAGACCACAGAGGTACCTCACTAAGAGGATTACTGGCCTCAAACAGTTGCCCTATGCAGCACGTTTGAAAAAACTAAGGCTTTTCTCTGTTGCATACCGCCTTCTCAGAGGCGATCTCTGTCTAACATACAGAGCCATGTCCAACCCAGAACTGTTGAACATGCTCCATCTTAGTAAAACCAAATCTACTTGAACTACATGCTCTAGGGATACAAACCTCAGCACAACAATGAATAGAACATGCTGGAGGGATAGATTCCCTTCGCAAAGACTCCCCTTGCTATGGAACAAGGTCCCAATCTACATAAGACAGAGCCCCTCACTATCACTCTTCAAGAGGAACTTTGACGAGTGAATGGGTAACAAAGTTCACACCAGGAATAATACCAACAGCTATACTAGATAGGGGCCAAGGGTACTAGCTGCTAGACCAAGGGCCTAGGGAACTAACCAAAGGGGCGGTGAATACCGCACAATGTGGCTGGGATAATATATGCCTTCAGGCAGATAGCCCAGTACCTACCTATGAACCTATGAACCTATAAAATCAGCAGGCTGTGTGGAGGGCAGGAAGTTGGACGACTGGTAGTTATGGATGTTTTTTGCAAGAAAAAAACAATGTAAAACCATGCCAGTTTTCAAGTCAGTGTTGAATACACAGTTACAGCCTTCATAATGGAGACAAACCCACACAGCAAATTGGTTGCACTGAGATTAGAACCCCTATTTATGTAGGTTTTCACTCTAAAGAATACAGTACTTAAGGCATGTGCCATAGCACAAGTCTGACTTTAACACAACTGCAGGTTATTTTATAGTAGATGACATCAAGAGAGGCTGTGGGGGACAGGAAGTTGGAGGACTGCTAGCCATGGATGTTTTTTTGCAAGCACAAAAACAATGCAGAACCATGGCAGTTCCCAAGACAGTGTTGAATAGAAAGTCACAGTCTTCATAATGGAGACAGACACTCACCAAGTTGGCAGCAGTTTGATTAGGTTTACAGACTAGAAAATGCAGTACTTAAGGCACACACCACAGCACAAGTTTGACTTTAGTAGGACTGCAGGTGAACTTATAGTAGATGACATCAGCAGGCCATGTAGGGGCAGTAGGTTGGAGGACTGCTAGAAATGGATGTTTCTGCAAGGACAAAAAGAAAACAAACACCATGCTCATTTCCAAGACAGTGTTGGACACCCACTCCCATTAATCTGTATGAAGACAGACACACACACACTACTACAGTGAGAACCAACCCACTACCTATCTAAATAAACACACTAATGAACCCAGTTTTTAACGCAAGCCCCACTACATAAGTCTGATTTTAACATAACTTAATGTGAATGTATTGTAGATGACTTCATCAAGGGATGTAGAGAACACCAGTTTGGGAGGTCTGCATAGGCACATCACTCCTTAGTGTCATTTGAGGCTAGTATACATCACTCCTTAGTGTCATTTGAGGCTAGTACACTAACAGTAGTATACTGTTTAGAAGCCACAGCTGTGTAACAGCACAAGTCCCTTATTGAGCATATTTGGATGTTATCCTTTGGCAGTGCAAACCTGTGAGCACAACTTTATTACTGTGTCTATGAGGGAGCACACAACATTATTGCACCTTTGTTTTCTGTTAGATGTATTTGTTGTAAAAGTAAGGAGATCCCATGGTTGTACTGATTGTTGTTGAGGTTGGCTGTGAGAAAACGTATATGGATGTCTATTGACCATCTGTGCAGATAGTTACATTGTACCCTCAGTTTGCAATGTTTCCACATCTTGGAAATATAGAGCAGTAAGAACACAGATCTATGTATGTGATGTAATAGTTAGCATACCCCTCAACCTCATTGAGCATAAAATCTGCACAAAGCCATAATTAATATGGCGAATGTTGAAATATTGCTCTTACAAACCTGCAATGTTAATGGAATAACATGTTTTGCATTACCCTGCATTTTCTGAATGGTATGACATCCATAAGTGAAATGTATGTCAGTATTTTCTTATTTCTCAATGATTTAGCAATAATGTTGTATAAACCAACATTTTATAGGGAACAGAGTACAAAAATGATGTTAAAATATGGACATTCCTCAGTAATGTGGACAGTTTAGAGCTATGATAGTTAAGCATAGCAAAAATGCCATAGGTATTGCACTGTGTACACACATGCACTTTTCACTGTTCTACATGTTTGTGCGATGTTAAGCAGTGAGCAAAAAAAAGCAGCATTGCTAACATCCAGATACCCTCCATATTGCGCAATGTATACATCTTACTGCAGCCCACTCCTCTCAGTACTCCCAGCCATGATTTCACAATTGTTACAGGCAGTCTTTAACTATTATCCATATAATTCCTTTTTCTGCAGTTTTGCTCTTTGTGCAATATATTTAAGCATTATTAAAACTGTTTTCAGCATGCAATGCATTGCACAAATATGTACTACAAATATAAAAATAAAAACGTTATGGAACACAAAGTCACAGTCTGTTCAAAATGGAAACTATAGCAAAAACACCTCCAAAACCTCAACTTACATCAGGATTAGAATGCAAAACGTCGTCAAAGCTTCATCAAGCAGGATGGCTGCCTTAGTCCTTTTGGCCACAGAAGCAGTTTTATAAATGTGGGGGAGGGTTCCTCTCACAACCACCTTCATAAAAACTGTACACTGCTATCAAACTATGTGCAGTATTGTACAAGAACTTCTATGACTTACATTTGGACAGAGACCAGTTAATAGACACAACTCCTGCTAAACATATTATTATGCCTATAGATATCTCAGTCTTACTATCCTGTGTTTATGTTTGGGGGGAGAACACATTCACTGTTATGATGCAAAGTAAACTGACGTCAGAAACTGCAATGGAGTGGAGTCAATTCCTAACTTCTCTCTTGCATGATGTAACAGTATTCAGCTGTGGTTGGACTCTGTAAGTGTATGTTTGCATACTGTAACAAGGTAAGACATATACCATGGTTTTGGTGCTGCAGTAGCATTGTTGCATCACAGTATGACGTTGTCCCATTCGATTCTCAGCTAGAGCGTCTTCTGTGTGGAGACATGCGTGAATGGACATACCTTCATTGAAGGTTGTGCTTCAGAGCTGGCAACTTGGCACGTAAAAATCTACTACCAATCATTAGCGGACCAGAGTTCCGCAGTGGTGACCCCTAACTGGGAAAAGTCGAAAGACACAACAACAAGGTAAGACATATCCAAGGATATGTCATAATAGTGTTCAACACTACGCTCTAGTTCAAGCCTTACCTTGCATATGAATCAGCTGACATAGCATTAGCTCAGAGCTGACTCTGTCTGATGCAAGCAGTACACAGCCAATATATGTATAGATAAAGGTTGTGTAAATTATCTAACATCAATTTTAATAATGTATGTCAGCAGGAGGAAGGTGTTAGATGCTAGGTGGTCAGTGAATGTCCTATGCATTGTCTCTTAGTCAATGCAATGGCATAATAAGCATGCCTATATCTACCTATAGGGACAGCAGCTGGGGGTTCCTCCTCTGAGTCCTGCTGTGACTGTGGCTGTGGTGACCTAGGCATTGGTGGGGGGATGTGTGCCCGTTCCTCTTGCTGATCCTGCTGCAGCTGTTCCCCCAGGATCAGATAGTGCAGCATCGCACAGACTGTGAAAATTTCTTTACATGTAGTTGGAGTATACTGCAAGGCTCTGCCAGATATATCTAGATGCCGGAAATGGAGAGAAGCCCAAGCACACACTGTATGATGCACCTAATTTGTGCATGTGCCTCATTATGGCATTATTCTGTGGGTGTGTGTGTGCATTTTTGATAAGTGCCATCATCCGTGGTTCCAAGGTGTAGCCAGCATCCCCCAGTAAATGGCCCTGTGCGATGCCCCCACTAGCAAACATCTGGTACAGCTGTCATGCATGGCAGATATGGGAGATGTTATAACTGCCAGGGTTGCCAGCACATGCACTCAAAATTTCACCCACCTTGGTAGTTGGAGGGGTATCCCTTGCATTTAATATGGATTCTAACCTGCTCACTAGGTGGTGCCTTGATGTGTACATGAGTGTAATGTATGGCACCCAGTACTTCAGGGTAGTGTGCTACATGATAGAAGTGTTGCATATTGCTGGTCCTCTCCGCAGCAGTATGGGGAAAACATATGTGTTCACTGCCATGTATGAGCATAGCATCCAGGAACTGGTGGAGTATCCTGGATGATGATGCCTGTGACACCCTCATCATGCCCCCAGTTGATCTTTGAAATGTATCTGTAGCTACTATTCTAAGGGCTACACATACCTTAGTTTCCACTGGGATGAATTCCCCATGGTTGGCTCCAACTCTGAGTTGAGACCAGTAGAGCTCACACAGTTCTTGTAATGTGTCCCTATCCACCTTGAAATGCTCTAAAATCTCCAGCTCACTTAGCACCTGGTAGGTCACCAGAGGCCTGAACACTCTTCTCCTTCTCAGTCTAGGCCTGTTGTTATCAGCACCAGCAGCACTGACTTCAGCCTCAAGCACATAGAGATGTAATATAGCTACAGCAGTTCCTAACATTATGTCATTTAAAAGCTCCAACTTTCTACTCTAATGTTGTTGAAGTATCAAGAGAAAATCAGACTGTAGGCTGTATGTATACTTTATACATTTCTTGATTAGGACAACCATCTGGTATTGGCTGTTTTCAATGACATTCATCAGCTTTGGGTATAACTGGCAAGACAGAGCACTCCTGCTGTAGTTTGCAGTGCTGCACTCTGTGCACCGACATGCAGCAGAGCTCAGCTATGCATACTGACAGCAAATCATGTAAAACATTTAATAATATCATCCCTATTGTCATGAATCATGCAGAATTCACTAATTGCAGATAATTGCACTTCATTTCTATGACCTACAATGCCAGAACAGTATGATTAAAAGTTGGCATAGCCTGCACTTGAACCCCAGGCAATCTGCACCCTAGTCACATGACTAAAAGGTATTAGTTGGGCACAACCCCACTTAGTGGGTTTGCGCAATGCTCAGTTCTCATCCATGGAAAATACACACTGTGTAGGAGCTTATATGGAGTGTACAGCCCTACATGGTCCCTGCTTTTTCTGATTCAACAAATCCACTTACTTTCACATCATTTACATAACAACCATGCTGACAGCCTGGAAACTTCACAGATAGTAGCCGAGTAAGCTGGGCAACAGCACGGGTGCACAGATTTAAAGGTACAACACATTCCGCAAGATTGTGAGAAAATAAAATATATAACATTTATAGTGATTTCACACATATGCCTGATCCTTTTGGACATCCTCAGCCAGTAAATACCTGTTTTTATCTTTATATGGGCATTCTGTCCATATTTCAGGACTTCTGTATGCCCTTGCTTCCATGTAGACTCCTGTACATGGAAGATTTTTTCTTACACTTCCAACATGGAAACGGAGTCGGCATGGTTGTGTGTAGGGTTGCTGGATTGCTCCACCATGTTGGTTTGCTTCACTATCATGAAATTCATCTACTTATTCCAGAATTTGCATGCCATGAATCTTTCCACTGGTGTGCATGAATGCGTGTGCTTGAGCTCCCCTACACGAAGTTTACTGACTCTAAAAGCTGCTGCGCCCATGTTCACATTGCATTGTGCCACTGTGCGAACACAGACAAAATGGCCGTGTAAGCTTTATTGAATTTGCACCATTGTATTTGGTACTCACTAACATGGGAAAGTATTGCATCCCTCTCCCTCCCCCTGTGTCACATCTTTAGTAGTGAGGTCAGATCACAAAGCTGTCTCATTCAGCCCAGAAAATCCAGCTAAAACAGTAATAGTTAGGAACTATTCAAGGACAAACTGCATCCTATTAAGTGACAGTTTGTCAGAATTCAAGGCTCTCACCAACCCTGAGACCACAGCTACCCATGCAGTATTATTCACAGAGTCACTATACAAACATGTTCAACCCCAAGCTATATTCCTAATCTTACCTACGTACATCCCAATCTATTGATTATCCAAGTTATGTGAAGCACACAAAATGAAACTTATACATTTCTCTTTCTTTCATCCTTACTTCTCCACCCCTAAAACCCTTTCTCATGCACACTTTTCCCCTATCTTACCATGGTACCGCCTGTCCTTATTCTATTCCCAGACTCTATTTTTCTGCAAACTAAACTACATCTTTTCTCCCTCCTCATTCTCTTTACTTATATTTTTACTTATTTCACCCATATCAATTCATTGTAACAGTTTTTGGTTATATTGTTATAAACATATCTATGTGATCTGGTCAACAAAATCAAATATGATACCCACCTGAAATCTCATGCTTGATTTGTACTAAATAAGTTGTTACTGCTCCTCTCTATGAAATGTCAAAATGTCCTCTATTTTATGTGATTACAAATGTAATGTTTTATTTTACTTGTAAATAATATGCAATGTATATCTTTGTATTATATATTTTGTAATCCTGGAACATGATACAGGATCTGTATTTGATCTATTTTGTATTTGATATGGATTGTACTGGAGCTTTTCTCCCCAGGCTTCCTCTGAAAATGGGCTTTGTTTCCCAGTTGGACTTTCCCAGTAAAACCATGTTAAATAAATAAATAAAATAAATGTAAATGGTTGCACAGAGGCTGCTGTACCTAACAGAAACAACCCCCCCCCCCAAAATACTAAAAACAAACCCTACTGGTGGAATCCTCACCTAAATAGATTATATAATTAATAGAGAAAACTGATAGTCAAAATCAGGAGAAGCAGCTCCCTTAATGACAAGTGCTATGTTATACAACTAAACAAGAAATTAAGAGGTCTAATTATGTCCAACAAGGCCAACTGTGAGGTTAGGATAGCCTTGCAGGCTAAAGACAATCAGAAGGCCTTCTTCAGCTATGTCTGGAACCTTAGAGGTAACACACAACAGTGTGCTGAACTGGTTGTAATCGGTACCACCTACACTGATCAGGGTGACATAACAAATCTACTAGCTGATAAATTCAGCTCAGACTTCACCCACCCATCCCCAACTCCACTAGGTGAAATCCCCTCCAGCATACTTCCCCCAGCTAGCAACAGGCTGGCAGCACTCACTAATGCCATGAATACTGCCTCTATGGATCCTGAGAACATCCCTGATTTCCTCCTGAACAGTCTAAAACATGACCTATCAGGACCACTTAAGGCACTCTTCAAATACAGCCTTGAAACAGGCTATGTTAAAAATGAATGAAGGACTGCAACAGTCATTCCCCTCCACATGAGCAGACCATTAACTGACCCAGAGAACTATAGACCCATCAGTCTAACAAGCCTAATATGCAAGGCTAGGGAATGAATTATCATGAAAATGATAAATAAGGACATTGGCAGCCAAAAGACATTGGGCCCATCCAAATTTGGATTTGTTAAGGGAAGGTCATGCATACTTAACATGCTAGACTTGTTTGAGAGGGTCACCAAGGTAATAGATGAGGGTAAAACAGTACATACAGTGTATCTTGACCTGGCTAAGGTATTTGATACAATAATCCACTTAGGCATTGTTGACAAAGTTTCTGAGGTAGGTGTAAACCCTTTCATAACTCACTGGACTGCCTACTGGCACACAGACAAGACCCAAGAAGTCAGGATGGGCGAGGCCACCTCCACCAAGATAGAGGTCACCAATGGAGTACCTCAGGGCTCTGTGCTGGAACAACTCCTGTTTGGCATCTACTTCACAGAAGTCAAGGCTAATTTTAAAGGCCTCTAGCTCTCCAAGTTTGCAAGTGGCTCTAAATTGGGAGCTATTATAGAGTCCTCCATGGCACAAACATCCTGCAAATGGGTTTAACACAGAAAAATGGCTGGTGCCAAAGCCATGGCTTAAAACTCAATGCCAAAAATTGCATTATAACGCCCTTTGGGAAACTGTCAATGCAAGTTAATTAGTCTATCAATAAAATGACCCTAAGAGTCGGCCCAGTAGTAAGAGAGCTGGGAACATATGTAGAAAACTATTTGGCCTTTGACCAATATGTAGCTAAGATAATAACAAAATCATTCTATGTTGCCCAAATTATAGGCAAGGGTATGGCATCCAGGTCCAAGGAAGTTATGACCTATCATTGAATACAATGCAACATTTGGCATATATCTAACTAGGCACTTGCAACAGTTAGAATATCCACAAAGGTTTCTCACCAGGACAATTCAGGGCATGAGTACCCTGTCCTACACCAATCGACTAAAGGCTTTGTCTCTGTATTCAGTCTCCTACAGGCTGCTGAGACAGGATCTTTTCCTGGCTTACAGGACTTCCTCAGGCCTAGCCCTGATGGATCTGTTGCACATCTATAAAACAAACAGCACCAGAAACACTAGATCCAGGAATCTGAACTTTTCTTATGACATAAACAGAACATGCTGGAGAGACACATATGTGTCCCATAGGATCCCCGCATTATGGAATAGGCTCCCCATCCATGTAAAATAGAGTTTTTCCCTGGCCCTGTTCAAATAAAAACTTGACAATAGGATGTGAAACTGTAAGTTTACCCTGGGTCTGGCTCACATATCCCTTGTGGACAGAGGCCATCAATAAGAAAACTATTATCCTAACTAACAACCCCCCTACAAATCCTTAGCTACCACCCTACTCCATATGATACTTGGGACCCAAATGGTTTGGAGTGTGTTATTAAGCTTGTAAGGCCTAATAACCTAGTAGCAAGCTATGTACTTATGAAACTAACAGTATGGTTCTACTCAGTTTGCATGCTATTTGTTTAATACATATTTTGCATACTCATGTACATGCAATTTAAATTTCTGCCCTATTTGTATCAGGAGAATAAAAAGCTTATATAAACAGTTTTTGAATTGCTATGATTATGCCGGTTATGTGCTCATTGATTATGATCTTTGTTCCACAGAAGTATGCAGAGTTCAATCACAACATCTCATCACTGTTTTTCTTGAGTCTGCTTGTTGTCCCATGCCTGCTTAACATTTAAGAAAAAGGAAAAAAAATAGATTTATATGGCTACTGTAAACTATCCCATTATAGTAGAAAGGTGAAAAAAAAAAGTTCAGTTATCTGGCTAACAAATGTGTAAATAAAATAAATATAAAAAACAAGGAGACCCACCTTGAAAATGAGCAAGGGAGGTCCCTAGTTAATCCTTTCTCTTAGTGTTCTACTTATAGGTTCATAGGTTCATAAGTGTGTACTAGGCTAATAGTCCTGGAGCCTTTACAAGCTAAGCCCATAGAAGTGCCCTGGCATCGTGCTGCCTGACGTTAGTTCCCAGTGCATCTTTCAAGCAGAGCCACTGGAGTGATTTCCGGGATGAACTTTTTATTTCCCATCCAATCATCAAGATTTCTCTTGAAGAGGGCCAGTGAGGTGCTCTGCTTGACATGTATGGGAAGTCTATTCCAGAGCATGGGTAGTCTCTGGGTTATGAACCTAACCCTCCAGCATGTTCTGTTGATTGTAGTAATGAGGTTGAGGTTCTGAAGCATGTGGTGCAGAGGGATTTGAATTTCTTTGGAAGTAGCATTTCTAACAGAGCTGGGTCAGACATGGCTTTATAAGTTAAGCAGAGATCGCCTCTTAGTACATGATATGAGACAGAGAATAGCTGGAGTTTTTTGAGTCTATCCATGTAGGAATTGTGTTTAAGGCCTAGGATCCTCTTTGTGAGGTACTTTTGGGCCTTTCCAACTGTTGCATGTGTCTAGTGAGGTACATGCCAAATGGGGCATTATACTCGATGATAGGCCTAATGAGGGAAGAGTAGAGAGAGATGATGACCTCTTTCTTCCTGGATGCAAAACCCTTGGTAATGAGATGTACCACACTGAAGGGCTTTCTGACCACAGTGGCAATGTGGTAGTCAAAGGAGAGGGTGCTGTCAACCTGTGTCCCCAGATCTCTTATAATGCCTTCAGTGTTCAGTAGGCTCCCATCAATGTGGTAATTTGTGGGAACTGAGTTTTTCCCAATGGGGATGATGATGCATTTTTTGGCATCAAGCTTAAGGCCATGGTTTCATCACCAGTCATTGGTCTCAATGAGGGCTTTCTGTAGGATGTCTACATCACTTGGGGAGTTAATAATGGCTCCCAGCTTGCAGTTGTCTATGAACTGGTTCAGCCAGGGTCCCTCTGTGTTGGCCCAGACTTCTGAGATGTAGATGCCAAACAGGAGAGGACCCAGGACCGATCCCTGTGGGACTTCACTCATGACTGGTCGGCAGTCTGACTTGGAGTCTGCTACTTTCAAACTGTGGGTTCTATCTGTGAGCCAGTTTGCAACCCACCTAGTGATATAGGGGTTGATGCCTAGTTTGGTGAGTTTATCAATAATTCCTGAGTGGGGAATGATATCAAAGGCCTTGGCCAGATTGAGGTAGACTGTATGTACTGCCTTGCCCTCATCCATAGCTCTGGGGTAACTGTGTACAGCTTACATTTAGTATCCAATATAACATTTTACTTAGAAAACAATTGAGAAATAAAAATGTGATGGACTACTGTCATACAGGAGATACCTTGTGGAAATTTCCTGTAACCAGGCAGGCTAAGGTCCTTGTTTATAAAGATTATTTGTCCTATCCATTCTACATACTGTTTTGCCTATGGCAAGTTCTTTGACCTTTGTGTTTATCTTTACTTTTTTTTTTTAATTTATGATCCATGTCCCTTTTATTATTCAGACTTGTTCTGTTTACCTTATTATACATTTTCAAAATTAACTGTGGTGTTCAAGGTAATTTAATACAGGAAAATCTCAAAATATTGAAGCAGCCCTAGATTACATCTGTTAACATTTCATGAAAATCAGTGTAATAGCATGGCTTTTAATAGCATGTAGTCTGAAGGTCAGAGTCACCGTCTTCATCAGTGGCACCGCCACTGACTAAGCTGATCATGCATGGACCATTTAAAAAATATAAAATGGAGAACTGCAGCAGCTGTGGAAGGTATCTGTAAATGTGTAAAACAATAAGCTATAAATGCATATTTTCACATTTTCCTTCAGGTTTACACTTTTACCATAATCACAGCTCTCATCAAATGTCTCATGTCTTTTCTGAAAGTAAATGCAACTACATCTGCAAAAAAAAAAAAAAAAAGCACAACTTTTATTTTATAAACTTTTGTAACTTTCTATTTCGACAGTCTCAGAGGAAAACAAAAAACTTTTGTGCTGTATTGAGCAGAATTGAATGGAACTGTCAGATGAGGAACTTGTCATATCTGAATGCTCACTGAAGGCTTTAAAATTCATAAATCATTATCCTTCTTTTCACCTCAGAAAGAACATGCTTGATGCTTTTGAGCTGAAGGTGACAGGACTGGTTGCCATAAGAAATCAATTTACTCCTATATTACTGTTCAGTTACAACTTACTGTGCCACCAGAAGTGTGAAAAATGATGATTCTCTAGTCCGTCTTAAGATAGAGATTTCACATCTAATTATATTTCAAAGCCCTTTGGAATTATGAGCTCTTTTACTCACTGAAATAGTTTAGCACAGTGGTTTTATTTATGTACCAGAATGCGTACAGTTGTAAATGGTTACCATACAGCAGCAGATCTGTTGTTGGCTTGATGTAACTCAATGTTAACATATTTTAAATGAATAAAGTGCAAAAATCATTTATATAAAAGATTGTCAGCATTGCTTAAACAAATTTATCTACCCCAAATTGCAGTTGCTAGAGATTCAGCTTCAGTCACATAATGGGTTATTGTTAGTTAACTATCATCACACCATCACAGTCACTGAAGATGAAGAAGGGCTGGAGGGTCCCAGCTGCAGTATGTCACTGTACTGGCTCTTTGGTGCAGTGCAGACTCTTAAACATTGGGATAAAAGTGCCCATAGAGGCCAAACTGCTCATTTCAGTGTATGCTGTGCAACATTTCTAATTGCTCAGATTGCTGCATATTGGCAGCATCTAATGTGGAGTGCCTGACTGATGTGGAATTTAGCATATCCTGCCACCCAATGAGTTAAATTTAACAGTAGTGTGTAGGGGAGATGTGTATAAAGGTTTCACAATGTCAGTAGTCATTTTAGATGCACTTAGACAATGCAATTAAACAGCAGTGCAGAGCATTACACAGGTTAGCTGAAATGTTGACAAAAAATTTC
Organism: Protopterus annectens; assembly: GCF_019279795.1. Taxonomy (NCBI): domain Eukaryota; kingdom Metazoa; phylum Chordata; order Ceratodontiformes; family Protopteridae; genus Protopterus; species Protopterus annectens. The sequence continues at coordinate 1,004,976,908 of NC_056741.1, read as the reverse complement.
CAGTTAGTTTAATTCTTAAATCGGGAAAAATAAAACAGGCAGATGAGACAATCACTTAGCAATGCTGCTGTTAATTATATGTAGTGCATGTATTGCATGCTAGAGAAGGCAAACAGGACACGAGGCTGGGTGTATTAAAGCATGGAAGTAACAACAAATAGAGGGGAATGAGGAAGACAGAGGGAGAGGTGGGTGGGGAGAGAGGAGTGTGGTCAGCATTTGTTAAGTGTGACTGTAATAGCAGTGCTATGACTTGCATCACACAGAGTTAAAATATTGGGTGTGTAGAGTGGATGCATTGTTTTGGAGAGCATGCCATTAGACAACCAGATAAAATATGGGTTTTCATCAGCAGTCATTTGTCATAACCCAGCCACTGGGGATGCACAAGCCAGTGCATTTCTTTGTGCCAGTCCCAAGCCTGGATAAATGGGGAGGATTGCGTCAGGAAGGGCATCCGGCGTAAAATTTTGCAAATCATTTCATGCAGTCACCAGTAAATATTTCCATACCGGATCAGTCGAGGCCCTGGTTAACAACGACTGCCACCAGTACTGTTAGCCAAGAGGGTGCTGGCAGAAATTGGGCTACTGTTGGCCAAAGGAGGAGAAGAGGCGGAAGGCATGGCCAAAGGCAGGAAGAGAGGAGAAAGGCTAAGACTGTGGTAGTGAGGGTCAGAACTTTGAATGTTGGCAGTATGACTGGTATAGGGAGAGAGCTAGCTGATATGATGGACAGAAGGAAGGTTGGTATATTGTGTGTGCAAGAGACCAGATGGAAGGGGAGTAAAGCTAGGTGTATCGGAGGTGGGTTCAAATTGTTTTATCATGGTGTGGATGGGAGGAGAAATGGCGCAGGAGTTATTCTGAAGGAACAGTATGCTAAGAGTGTTTTGGAGGCAAAGAGAGTGTCGGATAGAGCGATGTTTATGAAGCTAGAAATTGATGGTGTAATGATGAATGTTGTTAGTGCATATGCTCCACATATTGGGTGTGCAATGGATGAGAAAGAAAAATTTTGGAGTGAATTGGATGAATTGGTGATGACTGTACCCAAGAGTGAGAGAGTGGTGATTGGAGCAGATTTCAATGGGCATGTTGGTGAAGAGAACAGAGGAGATGAGGAAGTGATGGGTAGGTATGGTGTTAAACAAAGGAATGCAGAAGGTCAGATGGTAGTGGATTTTGCTAAAAGGATGGACATGGCTGTGGTGAATATGTATTTTAACAAGAGGGAGGAGCATAGGGTGACATACAAGAGTGGAGGAAGATGCACACAGGTGGAGTATATCTTATGTAGGAGGGCCAGTCTGAAGGAGATTTGAGACTGTAAAGTGTTGACCGGAGAAAGTGTAGTTAGGCAGCATAGGATGGTGGTTTGTAGGATGACGTTGGTGATCAAGAAGAGGAGGAGGAGTGTGAGGGCAGCACCAAGGATCAAATGGTGGAAATTGAAAAAGGGTAATTGTGAGGTAGAGTTCAGGGATGAGTTAGGACAGGCACTGGGTGGCAGTGAAGAGTTACCAAATAGCTGGGTAACTACAGCAGAGCTAGTAAGGGAGAAGGCTAGAAAGGTGCTTGGTATCACATCGGGACAGAGGAAGGACGACAAGAAGACATGGTGGTGGAATGAGGAAGTACAGGAGAGTATAAAGGCAAAGTGGCTGTCAAAGAAGAAGTGAGATTGTCAGAGAGATGAAGAAAGTAGACAGGGATATAAGGAGATGAGGTGCATGGCAAAGAGAGAGGTGGCGAAGGCTAAGGATAAGGCATATGAAGAGTTGTATGAAAGGTTGGACACTAAGGAGGGAGAAAAGGACCTGTTTTGGCTAGACATAAGGATCGAGCTAGGAAAAATGTGCAGCAGGTAAAGGTGATAAAGGATAATGAGGGAAACATACTCACAAGCGAGGAAAGTGTGTTGAGGAGATGGAAAGAGTACTTTGAGGGGTTGATGAATGAAGAGAATGAGAGGGAGAGAAGGTTGGATGATGGAGGGATAGTGAATCATGAAGTACAATGGATTAGCAAGGAGGAAGTAAGGATAGCTATGAAGTGAATGAAGAATGGAAAGGCTGTTGGCCCAGATGACATACCTGTAGAAGCATGGAGGTGTTTAGGTGAAATGGCGATGGAGTTTTTAATCAGATTGTTTAATGAAATCTTAGAAAGTGAGAGGATGCCTGAGGAATGGAGAAAAAGTGTTTTGGTACTGATTTTTAAGAATAAGGGTGACGTGCAGAGCTGTAGTAACTACAGAGGGAGTAAATTGATCAGTCACAGCATGAAGTTATGGGAAAGAGTAGTGGAAGCTAGGTTAAGAAGGGACGTGATGATTAGTGATCAGCAGTATGGTTTCATGCCAGGAAAGAGCACTACAGATGCAATGTTTGCTCTGAGAGTGTTGATGGAGAAGTACAGAGAATGTCAAAAGGAGTTCCATTGTGTTTTTGTAGACTTAGAGAAAGCATATGACAGGGTGCCTAGAGAGGAGTTGTGGTATTGTATGAGGAAGTCATGAATGTCAGAGAAGTATGTAAGAGTGGTACAGGATATGTACGAGGGTAGTGTGACAGCGGTAAGATCTGCAGTGGGAGTGACGGATGCGTTTAAGGTGGAGGTGGGGTTACATCAAGGATCAGCTCTGAGCCCTTTCTTATTTGCAATGGTGATGGACAGGTTGACAGACGAGATCAGACAGGAGTCCTCGTGGACTATGATGTTTGCAGATGACATTGTGATCTGTAGTGAGAGTAGGGAACAGGTGGAGGAGACCCTGGAGAGATGGAGATATGCACTAGAGAGAAGAGGAATGAAGGTCAGCAGGACTAAGACAGAATATATGTGTGTGAATGAGAGGGAGGATAGAGGAATGGTGAGGATGCAAGGAGTAGAGGTGGCATAGGTGGATGAGTTTAAATACTTGGGGTCAATAGTTCAGAGTAACAGTGAGTGTGAAAGAGAGGTGAAGAGAGTACAGGCAGGATGGAGTGGGTGGGGAAGAGTGTCAGGAGTGATTTGTGACAGACGAGTACCTGTAAGAGTGAAAGGGAAGGTCTACAAGAGGGTAGTGATAACAGCTATGTTATATGGGTGGGAGACAGTGGCACTGACAAAAAGGCAGGAGTTTGAGCTGGATGTGGCAGAGTTAAAGATGTTAAGATTTGCACTGGGTGTGACAAGTTTGGACAGGATTAGGAATAAGTATATTAGAGAGTCAGCCCAGGTTGGAAGGTTTGGAGACAAAGCCAGAGAGGCAAGATTACATTGGTTTAGACATGTGCTGAGGAGGGATGCTGAGTATATTGGGAAAATATGCTAAGGATGAAGCTACCAGGTAACAGGAAAAGAGGAAGGCCTAAGATAAGGTTTATGGATGTGGTAAGAGAGGACATGCAAGTGGTTGGTGTGACAGACAAGATGCAGAGGACAGGAAGAAATGGAAAAAGGTGATCCGCTGTGGTGACCCCTAACTGGAACAGCCGAAAGAAGATGATGATCAGCAGTCATTTGTCATAGGAAATACTAACTATTAAAAGATACAGCCCTCTAATACCATGTCCGTCTTAAACCTTTGGGGCAATGCCAATACTGAAAATCTAATCTAAGCCAGTATGACAAAATTCAGCAGTAAAATTGGCCACATTTGTATTTGGTTTAGCCAAGACAAATCTGATATATTTGCTGCATTAGAGCGCTCAATCCCAAGATGGATCCTTCTGTCATATTTATGGCTGATTACTCCTCATGCAGACACTATCACCAATTCATTTCAAGAAGAGCAGTATTTATTTACATTTCCAGAAAAAATGCTTCCATGTTAAGCCCTTTGCAACTCACTTCTGCTCTAGGTAGACAGGCCATCCTAGTTTCTGTTAAATTAGGAGGTGAAAAGTACTTAATTTCTTAGGATGTGTCTGTGATTTTTCATTTCAGACCATTTTGTACTTTATTTACCTTTTCAGTCTGATGTTTTACTATTGCTCTGCTTGTCATGCAGTGTAATAATGGCATATTCCTCTGTGACTTATCTCGCACTTATATGGGTCTACTGGTAGTTCATCTTACCACACGGAGTTCGAAACAGTCTGCATTTTTGGGAAGTAATGTTCCCTATCCTCAAAGAAAATAACCACATCATCCAGATAGGCTGCAAGATATTCTAAGTATCCTGCCATCACAAAACAACTCAATATTCACTTCCTGTATATGTGCACAGTGAAACATGAATTTTGGATTTACCATGGATTTAAATGGTTTTGTTTCTGCTCTAACCAAAGACAACTGACACACAGCTAGTAATGCAGAGGAAAGAGTTAAAACAGCCTTACAAATAGGTGAGACAGTCAATATTAACACAGAGACTTTATTCAGATTTAATTTTTTCCTTCTAATAAAAAAATAAGAATTGTATTCTACAATAAGTTATTAAAGCCTTATAAATGGGTTTAGTATACAGATAGCTTTTAAAATAAGCAACCGAGATCTCCTCGCTGTTTATTTTAAAGTTGTCTCACCATGTTAAACCCATTTAACATAGCAAGACAGTATTTTAAAAGTAGTTATACTAATGGAAAAAAGTCCGGACGACCGGACCTTTTTCCATTAGTATAACTCGATTTACAATGTGCACGCTGGACAATCAGCATGCACGTTTTGGGGGGGGTCATGGTATAATAACTATTAAAGGATACAGCCCTCTAATACCATGTCCATCTTAAACCTTTGGGGCAATGCCAATACTGAAAATCTAATTTAAGCCAGTATGACAAACTTCAGCTGTAAAATTGGCCACATTTGTATTTGGTTTAGCCAAGACAAATCTGATATATTTGCTGCGTTAGAGCTCTCAATTCCAAGATGGATCCTTCTGTCATATTTATTGCTGATTACTCCTCATGCAGACACTATCACAAATTCAGTTCAAGAAGAGCAGTATTTATTTACATTTCCAGAAAAAATGCTTCCACTTTAAGCCCTTTGCAACTCACTTCTACTCTAGGTAGACAGGCCATCCAAGTTTCTGTTAAATTAGGAGGTGAAAGTACTTAATTTCTTGGGATATGTCTGTGATTTTTCATTTCAGACCATTTTGTACTTTATTTACCTTTTCAGTCTGATGTTTTGCTATTGCTCTGCCTGTCATGCAGCATAAATAATGGCATATTTCTCTGTGACTTATCTCGCACTTATATGGGTCTACTGGTAGTTCATCTTACTACACGGAGTTCAAAACAGTCTGCATTTTAGAGAAGTAATGTTCCCTAGCCTCAAAGAAAATAACTACATCATCCAGATAGGCTGCAAGATATTCTAAGTATCCTGCCATCACAAAACAACTCAATACTCACTTCCTGTATCTGTGCACAGTAAAACTTGAATTTTGGATTTACCATGGATTTAAATGGTTTTGTTTCTGCTCTAACCAAAGACAACTGGCACACAGCTAGTAATGCAGAGGAGAGTTAAAACAGCCTTACAAACAGGTGAGACAGTCAATATTAACACAGAGACTTTATTCAGATTTAATTTTTTCCTTCTAATAAAAAAATAAGAATTGTATTCTACAATAAGTTATTAAAGCCTTATAAAGTCTCTGATCTGACACCTAGAGACATACAGGTTATTTTGGAACTGAATAAAGAACAAGCTAATGATCTTTTCTGGTGATAGCAGCGTGTTGCAGAGCAGAGTGGAGAGACAACTTTACAACTGACACACGTGGATGCTCTATTAACAAAGCAACAACTTTCAGTATGACTCTATTCAGTCTTTGTATGTGGATAATTATATAAAAAAATATTAATGTTTTGGACAAAGAACTGAAAAAAATCAAAAATGTAGCAGGGACATTCTTGACTATAAAATAATAGATCATTTTTGTGCAGCAGAAAAAGAACATTGAAAGATTTGCATCCTCTACGAATGATGGCAAAATTCATTAAAACTCTAAAAATATAAGAGTAGGATAATACTTTATATAGCAGATCAAGCATCATATACTACTGATCCAGATTTGGATATTGACTATGCTGGAATGTAAGAGAGGTTTTCAACATGAGAGGTTTTCAAACCCTTTAGCAGTAAGAGAAGGAGAAGGAGAAACATACAAATAAATGTAGAAACATTCACCATTTAACAAGAAACAGATGTGCTTCCCCCAATTATACAGCTACACTAGTACGTAATATTTCTGATTGTTGTTTGAAGGAAAATGGTGCATATGTTAAACAATGGTCTGAATTTTAAACTATCATTTTTTTCTTAAGAATTCTAACTTGTATCTGATTTAAAAGCCTTTTGCTGAAATGAAAATGCTAAATTGTTTTCTAAAAAAACACTAGTTGTTTGTTGATTAATCTGGACTTGAGAATTGCTTTTGCTGTGCTTTTACATTAACAGATTCCAGGGTCAGTTGTCTTGTAGCAGAAGGTGTTTACCTGGGCTCTCTGTGTTGGGAAGCACTGAAAAATTGCCAATCAAAACCCAAAATTGCTCCAAAAACAAGTTTGTTCTCAATAAATCCAGGTTTAGCACATTCATTCCTAATTGAACTTCATCAGAACAAACATAATTAGAGCAAAATGCTTTTATATTCAAATAAACCAGTGGAAACCAAAGTAAAAAACACATGACTTGTAAAAAGCACATGACTAAAACAGAAAATACATGACTTATAAAAAGTGCATGACTAAAGCACATATTATGCATAAAAAGCATAAAGAACATTAAACGTACACATAGTTTTTAAGTTTTAAGATGGGTGCAATAGAGCACCCATCATTTAAAAGAGGTGGCAACAAGGCATTTAAACGTATTTGCCATTTTAATTCTTGTAATAAAAGATGTTCATCTAAAATTCTTCCTTGTATATCTTTTTTAACTTGCTGTATAATGAGAAAACAAAACTTATGTGTGGGATTAACCCTAATATGCCTATATAGGGCATTGGTAGTTTTTTGCTTCCTAATATCCGATATATGTTCGTATATATGATCCCTTAATCTACGGGAGGTTTTACCAACATAATTTGATTGACAGGCCTGGCACTGAGCTAAATAAACGACCTGAGTGGAAGTACAGGTAAAATTGCATTCAACTTTATATCTTATCCCTCTAATGTCAAAACTATAGTTTTCTAAGATAAACTTACATTGAGAACAATGACCACATTTGTAGGTTCCCCTTCTCCCTATAGTGGGCCTAGGACTAATGTATTCAGTAAATTGCTTAAGGGACCTATCTTTACGATATACGATAGAAGGTCATGGTACAAACTTTTCCAATAACTGGGGGTCAGAGATGAGCTATGGCCAATTTTTATAAAGGACTGTGGCTATTTCATAACTGTCTAAATTATAAGTAGTAATGAAGGAGTGCCTCAAAAAAAAGGTAGTTGGTCATTGGGTTGGTATAGTATAGTAGCAAAAGCCTAGACAGTAAAATTTTCTTGTAAAGATAGGATTAGATCTGAAACCTGTTTAACAGTATAGCATTGTATAGAAATAAGCTTAGAGCAGCAAGCTTAAGCATTGAACAGCACTACTATATCCTAGTATTATATATCATCCTGACCTTAACCCCAGAGACTGCCCTAGGAGAGCTCTGGTAAAACCCAGTCTTTAATCCTAAACAGCTAACCCTGTTACAACACCAGACAACACAGATATGCAATTCCCAAATGTCTATGTGGCCATTGTGGTAGATTTGGACATCCTAAGACAATGCAACAATTGTCTCATGTTCTCTCACAACCAATTAATCATTAAAGAAAATAACACAGTATGCGAGAGATGTAAATGCATAATTTCCTTGAAGGCAAAAATCTCAGATAAAAACAATGTTGTCAGGAATACCCACTTTGTCTCCCTCAAACACACCATTCAAGATAGCTGAGGCACTTAAAAGAAACCTTCCCAAATCTCTAAGGTCTCCAAAGCCAACTAATGACAGCACTGTTCCTCAGCAATCAGTAAAGCACACACCAAAAGGAACACCAAACATCTCATATAAGCCTACACTTAATGGTCCCCCAAGTGCAACATTGGGCAACACACAGATGCCCCACTCACCAGTTTGGACAAGGAGAAAATAATGGTTAGTTGCCTATCTGAAGCTAGGATCCACAATATCATGGATGCAGTCTAATTACTCTACCCCAGGTATCAATATGATTCTATCATAGTCCATGTGAATGCAAATAACCTGAGAAATACCTCACTGGAATATATCAAAGGATACATAATGGACCTCTCAGAATATGTGTCCAGTATCTGTCAGCATGGGAGAAAATTGGCTAAAAGATCATGTTGAATTGCAAAGGATGGGTTGCACCTGTCCCTCCTAGACTTTCACATCTTGGCTAAAACTTTATCAATCCCCTTAAAGCCTTTAAGGTGCTCAATGCTAAGCGCTTAAACAAAAAGCTGCACACCATTCAAGGCCACCTCACTCTGGTGAATGTAAACATCTGTGCCATGACCAAGACTTGGTTTAAAGACATAGAAAGTACTCCAGAAGTGCAAGGCTACAGTATCTTCCACACATTTAGACCAAGAACAGCACAGACCTGGGGCCAAATGTGGAGGTCTTTCAATCTATGTTGGCAATAAACATACCTCAAGTTTGGTTAAACAGGATGATACCATGGAGCTCATCCATGTGCAAGACACCATAGGTAAGGTCCCTGTCATGGCTAGGTCCAGGTCTCTATCTATGTCCCAAGAGTATCATGACTGTTACCCAAACTGTGTTATCAAAGGTATTCTTGAATGTTCTACTTGAAAAAAAATCATATAGCTCTTTAGAGATACAGTTAGACATTTGTAAATCAAATAAATCATTGTTCACATCATGTATGAGTTTACTCAGTGATGATTTATCTAATAGTACATAAGCAGTATCTGTAGTTAACATCAAACACATGTCAGAATTGTATCTATTTGCATCCAAAGTCACCATACCCCCTCCTTTATCTGCTGGCCTCACTATAATCTCTTTATCTTGCACCAAACTATCTAGTGCATGTCTCTCATCCAAAGTCAGATTATAATACCCAGATCTATGTGGGTTAGCAAGGAATCTCTCAATCTCATTTTCACAGACACTCAAAAAAGTTTCTAAGGCAGGGTGAGTGCTAGGTATATAGGTACTAGGTTTCCTTAAAATCGCAACTGCATCTCTAACGCTGTTGCCAAATTGAAGACGCAAGGAAACATTCCTAGCAAACAACCGTACATATCAGGATATTTAACTGTGTGTTCTCAATAAGTTTGTCATTCATTCCTGCTAATGCTGACAATTTGAAGGATGTAATAATTAATCTAAGGTTGTTTGCTAGGAATGTTTCTCTAAAGAGCTACATGATTTTTTTCAAGTAGAACATCCAAGAATACCTTTGACAACAGGTCTACCAAAGATTCATAAAAACTCAATTAATCCACCACTAAGACCCATAGTACCAGGAGCAGGCTGGATTACTGAACCCCTGTCTATATGGGTGGAACAACAATTAAGACCTATAGTGGACAATACAGTAACCATTTTGAGAGATACTGCACATTTTCTTGAGCAACTGTGCGACTTTTAAAATAACTTTGTTGGTGCTACCGGCTACTTACTAGTGACTTTAGATATAGTGAGTTTATTCACTGACATTCCCAACTATATAGGTTTGGATTTTATCAATAATTATAACAGAATGCTTTTAGATAATGATACCATGTTTCGTGTATGTCATCTTTTATAAATTATTTTGAATAACAATGTATTTTGTTTCAACAATACTGTCTATTTACAGCACAGGGGTGTTGCCACGGGAACACTCTGAGCAAACAGCTATGCGAATCTGGTTTTAGCTGATTGAGAGCATACATTTGTCCTTGAAATAAACAATCCATGGCACAGGTATTTGTTATTTTATTGCAGGTTTGTCGATGATGTTTTTTTTCTTGTGGGCAGGTGATCAGGGCCAATTATATAGTTGCATTGAATATTTGGAGTCTACTACAGACGTTTTATGATTCACAATACATGCTGATTTTAAGCGCATAGAATTTTTAGATGTAATGTTGGAACTGAATGCTGATAGCAAATTTATCACTTCATTGTTTCGGAAACCATGTTGGAAGAATGCATTGTTAGATGGGGATAGTATGCATCCCCCACACATTTTTCCGAACATCATTAATAATCAGTGGTTGAGGGCTTCAAGATTATATAACCGTGATACTGATTTTTCAGAACAAACCACAAAGGTAGTTCATAATTTAGCAAACCGTGGTTACAAGAAGCATGAGATTCATAGATTTACTAGTGATTTTGGCAGCATACGTAGACATAAAGGCAAACCTTGGTTTTCTGTTAGACAGAGGGATAATGATGATAGAGCTACTACAAAATCTACAAATGTAAGAGTGCCACATATGTTTAACAGTGATAGTAGATATATTTGTAATATTATACGTGACAACTGGAAATTACTCCTAACCGATGATAAGATCAAAGATGTAGTTGATGAGTCACCCCATTTTTCATATAAAAGGAATAAGAATCTAAGAGATTTGCTGTGCCATAAATCAATTATTTCAAACACTTGCAAATTCTTAACTAATAAGAAAGGTACACACCCCTGTAAAAGATGTAAAGCATGTGTTTTCATTAATAGATCTAACATATTCTTACATGCAACTACAAATAAGAGTTATTCTTATAAAGGGTATGCGACTTGTACTACGAAACATGTTATTTATATTGCTAAGTGTCCACAATGCACAGTTTTACATAGGAAAGATGGATCAAATGTTCAAACAACGCATATTACAGCATCAATATGTTATACGTAATCATCTAGAATGTAATGCCATTTTTCAACATTTAAAATGGTTTCCTGATCACACTTTTTCATTCATGGAGATTGATGCCATTAGCACCAATATTAGAGGGGGAGGCATTCATAATGTTACTGAAGTTAGGGAGACTTATTGGATAGCAGATTTATGAGCATATGTTTCCCCTGGTTTGAATGCCTTTATTCCCCTTAAACCAATCTTGAAAGCTCTTAAGTTGTGAATTTTAGTAAATGAATATGTAGTGTGCATTTATATGTATTTGTATTATTGTTTTAAACATTTCTTATATATGTATTTTACTATTGGGTCTATCTTACTTCTGGAGTGTTTATGTTGCTTTTAGCCATGATTCATTACTGGTTTAGTTGTTACATGAATTAGCTCCCTAGAGGAAGTTAGTTATAAGTTGCACATACACATTTATATGTCTGCATCAATGTTTTTACATATTTCTATGTATGCATTTTATCAGCTGGGTATTCCATATATATATTTTTATATTTTATACCTATTTGTTTACATTGCCACTAGCAACTTAGTAATGAGTCACATTTGTCTCAGCTGTTCTATGAATTAGTTCCTTGCAGGAAGTGAGGCATATTGTTAATATTTAGTTTCATTGGTCTTTTAATAGTTCATAGTTCATAGTTCCTCTCAACCCCCATGTTTTTTAGACTGCTGATTGGTACAATGTTTTTGAAATGAGTAAATAAGGAAACTGTTTTATTTTAAAATGATGGATCTGATGAAGGAAAGTATCTTCCGATAGCACTTATCGTGAGTTCAATTAATTTTTTTATGTTTTATGCCGTGGTGACCTTCCTGTTTTGTTTGGATTTTGAGCATATTTTCCACGTAAGAGTCTTCAGTTCCCTTTGTGTTGTGCTGTATTTTAACAGTTTCTAACTTGGAAGCTTGCTCCTCTAAACCCACTAAATCATCTATCTTACATCTTTTAATACAAATTTAAGAAGCGTTAGAAATAAACTATCAGACTTCCATGCCTGGATAGCATACCACTCACCAGATCTCACTGTATTTTCTGAAACTTGGCTAAAGCAAGGTATAAAAGATGAATAAATTCTACCTTTATGGTACAGTATTTTAAATTCTACCTTTATGGTGCAGTATTTTAAATTCTATCTTTATGGTACAGTATTTTAAATTCTGCCTTTATGGTACAGTATTTTAAATTCTACCTTTATGGTGCAGTATTTTAAATTCTACCTTTATGGTGCAGTATTTTAAATTCTACCTTTATGGTACAGTATTTTAAATTCTACCTTTATGGTACAGTATTGTAAGACTAGCTACAAGCAAGAAAAGCAGGAGGTGTCCTTATACATTACAACGGTTCCCTAAACTTAACTCTTCATCCCCCAAAACCCTCAGAAATAAACAATACTGAAACTGTCATGTCCCTTCTAAACCTAAATTAATCAAAATCTATATGCAAAACAGGAATTTCATTCCTTCCGGTAACTATACAAATGCAGCAGAAAAATTATTTTCCTAGGATTCCTCGAATAAATCTACAGGAAGGTATTATAACAGGCATATAAATATTGTCTGGCAGACCATAAGCAATGACACCTCTCGGTTCATTGGTTCATATTTAAGTACTAGACTAGCTGCCCTTGTGAGTCATTTTAAGCCTAGTCACTTTTCCTTTTTGTGCTTCAATCAACCTATCCTATTTGTTTAGAGAGTGCCATTACCCATCCCATGGTTAATAATTATATATTATCCCAAATGAGAATAAATGGGATCATACCATAGAAAATTTGTGGGGACCCATACATGGGATAAAACATTTAGGAGCTACTTCTGTTCTTGAGTAGCACAGAGGGTAGACCTGGGGTAAATTTTCTGTTTCACATCCACATATCCAAGTTGTGCTTGAATATGGATAGGAATTAACTTTGTTTTATGTGGATGTGGAGTTTTATTGAGCAATGTATCCCATGCAAGATATACCTGTCCTTTCAAATCATTCTGCTGCTGAAGAGATTTAGATCTCTGGACTGAGTAGTTATAATGCCATTTGATTTGCTGATGTGCAACGACTAGTTGATATACAGTAAATCCATAAGTATTGGGTGGATGGATGCCTTTTATGCCAGACACAGGTAACCTCTTAGCATTCCGTATAAGTTCATAGGCAAACGCCTACACAAATATTTTGCGTCCCATGCCTGAAACAAACTCCCCTCTCTTGTTAGAAACATCACAAACATCCATCATTTCGAAAAAGAGCTAAAAAACTCTCTAACAAACTCTTGGTTCTGCCCCTGCAAAGACCCAGCATGAACCTCCCCCCTTTATTTCACTTTCACTTTCAGTTTCTTTACTTTTTTTTCTCAGCTCTACCTTTCACTTTAATAGGTGTTATATTCAACTGTATCTTAACCAATGATCATTGGCTGCTACAATCCAAAAACAAAACAAAAAAAAAAAAAATGACAGACTGTTTTCAATTTCTCCATTGATTTGATACAGTGTACTTTGCTCAAATTTCTGTTGTTTTTCTTGTTCTGATGTTAATTACCTGCCTGCTATGCCAGGAATTGTTTACCTCATGTTAAATACGCTGAATGCATTAAGATATAAGTTCATAATTGTTTGTATTGTACTGGAACTTTTCTCCTCGGGTATCCTCTGAAAATAGGCCTCTGGCTCAGTTAGACTAACCTGTTTAACAAATGTGGAATAAATAAATAAATAAATAACAACCATCAGAACCTTTATAAGTTTAGCTATGCAACCCAACCCAGTTGTATCCCCTGGTAATGTGTGTCTTAATTGGGCAGGATATGTTTGTTTGAAGGGGTAGGTTTGTAAGGAGGGGTATGTTAGTTAGGTGGTTGTAAAAAGTTATGTAAGGGGGTGTTAGGAAATGTTTACTGTTGGCCTCAGTCTATAAGAGACATGGGGGACAGCCGAGGGGTGAATTTATGATTACCTACCCAATGCTATTTAGGGAATGTTTACTGTTGGCCTCTGTCTGTAAGAGACATTGTGGCTAGACTGTGGATGAATTTGCGATTTCCCACCCAATGGTTAAGGTTACATTTGAATAGGGTAAGGATGGAATGTGCCTTACATGGATGGGGAGCCTATTCCAGAGCATGAGGATCCTTTGAGTCACATATCTGTCTCACCAGCATGCTCTATTTATGTTGCAAGCAAAGTTCAAGTCTCTAGATATAATGCTTCTGGTGCTGTTCATTTTGTGGATGTGCAGAAACTTCATCAGAGCTGGATCTAAGAATGCTTTATATGCTAGCACAGATCATCTCTCAACAACATGTAGAAGACTGAGTATAGAGACAAGGCTCTAGGACAACTTTTATAGGACAGTGTGTTAATACCCTGCATTCTGTTGATGAGGAACTTCTGTGGCATTTTAACTGTTGCATATGCCTAGTCAGGTACATGTAGAAGGGGGCTTTGTTCTCGATCATTGGTCTACTAAGAGATGAGTAGAGTGGTACTATAACTTCCCTGGACCTGATTAAATACTCTGATGTATAACCTGGGCTACATAGAATGATTCTCTTTATAACTTGGCTATGTGTTGGTCAAAGGCCAGATTAATATCGACATATGTCCCCAGACCTCTAACTACCATGTAAACATTTTTCAAAAAGGCAATATAATGCACTTATTTCCATTTAGTTTTAATCCATAGCTTTGGCACCAGGCATTTGTCTGTGTTTGACCCTCTTGCAGGATGTTAGTGTCATGGGGGAGTTTATGATAGCTCCCAATTTGCAGTTGCCTGCAAACTTGGTTAGCCAGATGACCTTGACAATAGCCTTGATTTCTGAGAAGTAGATGCTAAACAAGAGTAGGCCCAGCATGGAGCCCTGTGGTATTCCACTGGCTACCGGCCTCTTGGTGGAGGTGGTCTCACCAGTCCTGACTCCTTAGGTCCTATCTGTGAGCCACATGGCAATCCAGTGAGTTGTGTAGGGATTTATGCCTAGCTCAGTTGTGCCAAATCCTTAGCCAGGTCTAGGTAGGCAGTATGCACCATTTTTCCTTTGTCCATTGCCTTCATTACCTTCTCATAGAAGTCTACCAGGTTCAGTAGGCATGACCTTCCTTTAACAAAACAAAACTGGGATGGGTCCAGTATCTAAAGGTCACCAGTGCTTTTTTTATCATTTTCATGACAATTCATTCCATGACTTTGCATAAGAGGCTAGTTATGCTAATAGGTCTGTAGTTTCCAAGGTTGGTTGATGGTCCACCCTCGTGTGGGGGATAACCATTGCCATCCTTCATTCACTTTGTACACAGCCTGTTTTGAGGCTGTAGTTGAAAAGTGACTCAAGTAGTCTTGATAGGTCATGTTTCAGGCTATTTAGGAGACAACCCAGGATATTGTTGGGCCCCACTGAGGCTGTGTTTTTGATTATTTTGATAATAGTTGGTGGAGTTATGCTGGTAGGGATTTCACAAGGGCTGACAGGGGGAGGGATTGGGGGTAAAGTCTGAGCTGAATTTACTGCCCATAAGATTCGCTATGTGACTGTGATTAGTGATGGCAGTAACATTTCATACAAGTTCAGTACACTGTTGAATGTTACCTTTGAGGTTTCAGATATAGCTGTAGAAAACCTTGTGGTTGTCTTTAACCTGAAAAGCTATCTTCACTTCAGAACTGGCCTTGTTGAATGTAATTAGTCTTCTGCGTTTACTATTTAGTTTTATTAGTGACCTCTTTTTATTATAGGAGTTGCTCTTATTGACTTTGTCCATGACTTTTTAACTTTTGTTATATGCCCTGTTAAAATTAGGATGCCACCAATATGGTTTGTTTTGGGGGCTTATCTTGGGCTTATTTCATCAGTTCAGCAGCCTCTATGTAGTAATTTACATGTTAGTGCAGTGTTTCTGTGAATAGCTCTGCATGAGCTGTTGTGAACTCTGGACTGGACGGGGCACTGAATTTTGACAAACTGACATTTAATAGGATGTAGTTTGCTTTAGAATAGTTTCTATCTTTATCAGGTGTAGCTGAGTTTTCCAGATTGATTTTTATTTCAAATGATCTGACTTCACAGTGAGAGCGTGGTATGGGGGATATTGGTGCAGAGCTGTCCCATATTGGTGAGAACAATGCTCAGTATGTTTGAACCTCTGGTTGATGTGCGCACTAATTCATCAAGGACATTTGTCTTAATAAAGTCCAGAAGAGGTTGTGCTTGCAAGTTGGTGGCAGTGTGTTTCCCATTCTATTGAGGGGTAGTTAAAGTCTCCCAAAAAAAGAGTATTTGGTTGGATGGAGAGTGCTTCCAGTAGTTCTAGATAAGAGCCGTGGGATTCCTGAGACATAGATGATAACCTATAGGTTGCTAAGATATGGTAAGGGACTGTATCTAAGGTGATATGCATGTGGGTGAACTCCAGGGTATCATCCTGTTTAACCAACCTTGAACTATACGTGTTGCTAATGTAGATTGATGACGTCCACCTTTAGTCCCAGTCTGCGTGGCTGATGATCTAAATGTGTGGAGGGCTTTAAATCATGTCTCAGTAATGGCACAGATGTCTATGTTTTCCAGAGTGAGGAGAACTTGTCGGGTGTAGAGTTTGTTGTTAAGGCTCCTAGAACTGAGCAGTAACACCTTTAGGTTCCTTTTGGCTTTATTTGCAACATCATTTGGTTTATCTCTTTGGCATTGCCTGAAAAGGCTCAAAGGGGATGGATAAAATATTCACCAAAATCTGGAAGTCCAGGGGAGACAGGTGCAGGCCATCTTTGGAAAAGCAACATGATTTGTTGACCATGTCCTCCTAGGCTGCCAGATATTGAATTACTCTGGACTGACATCAGAAACTAAGTCGATTGTTAAAGTCAGTAATTTTTTGTTCATATTACGGCATCATCCTTGGTGAAGACAGAATGCAACTCAGTGCAGGGTACATACCAGTCTGAGAAACATATTCAGAAAGGTCCATAATGTCTGTCTTCCTATAATCCACAGATGTATGTCTCAGGTCATTTATACGCACATGGCCTATGATAGAATCATAATGGTATATGTGGTGCAATGACTTGAGTGTTGTGTAACTTGGTGCATCCTGGCTCCAGATAAGCAACTGACCATAATCATCTCCTTGTCCAGTCTGGTAAATGGAGCATCTGTGTGTCATGCAATGAATTCCCCTATAGAAAGAGTCCTGGGTAAATTGTTTGCTTGTCTTATGGGCTTTGTTTTTGGGAGTCCTTTGGTTGTGGGCTTATGTGCAGTGTTTGGTGTTGCTTTTGGTGTATGCTTAAGAGATTGCTGAGGGTAGACATTGTTGTTTTCAGGATTAGGAGATCTTTGCAGTCTGGTGAAACTGAGTTTTAGTGCCTCAGCATAAGATGGTCTATGTGTGTGGGCATTATGTGTGGTGGGTGTAGTGTGTGTGTTTTTGGCAACCTTGTTTGTATGCAAAATTTTTGCCTCCAAGGAAATTGTGTATTTAGATCTCTCTTTAAGGATTAAAATGTTGTCAGTATATTGTCTCAGAATGCCCATATCTATTATGATACATTTGAAAATTGCATATCCATGTTGTCCTTACCTGTATTAGGGTGGGATATTAGGGTTTGAGGACTGTATTTTACAGAAGTATACTACAGTAGTGTCTAGGGTTAAAGACTATATATAGTGCTATGATACTGTATTAGTGCTACATGAAAGCTAATTTCTCTGAGCTTGACTTTCAGCAATGCATCATTAAACTGCAGGTTACAGTCCCAGTGCTACTTTTACTGCAGGTAATAGTCCCAGTGGTCGACTTTTGTGTTTTCCAACTCAGAAAGACCATGCAGCCACATACTGCTGCTAGATGGAATACCCAGTCCTCTTAATATAAAAGCACAAAAAAGATTGCTTGAGAGTGTGATGTCCCCACTGTGGGCTAGTAATCAAGGAGCATCACTCTTCACAACTGACACTGGACAGGGACGTTCACTTGGAATACAAATGGATACACTCCAGATGCAGACCTCACTGCATCAAGCACAATTTCCCTTAAGGGCACACAGGAACACAGGAACACACTTATCCCAGGGTTTGAATTTCTCTATAAATG
This sequence comes from Protopterus annectens, assembly GCF_019279795.1. Taxonomy (NCBI): domain Eukaryota; kingdom Metazoa; phylum Chordata; order Ceratodontiformes; family Protopteridae; genus Protopterus; species Protopterus annectens. The sequence continues at coordinate 1,004,958,964 of NC_056741.1, read as the reverse complement.
TCTTTCCCCAGGTCCCTAATAAGTCTCCCCACTGGTACAGCTGCAAAAATTAGGTCCTTAACCGAGTGCCAAAGCCAAGTCTTCCACAACTCTCTCTGTGTGAAACCAGTGCTTTGTGGTCCCTGGGAAAGGCTGGCACATATTCACCTGCTGTTCCCCCTTCTGCCCAGACTATAAGGTAGTTATCACTGCTACCAGAACCCCTGTTAGATAATTTAAGGCTCTTACAAGGGTACCCAATTATGCTGCATGAAATTAATATTAATACAAATGGTAAGGTTGACCAAACAGCAAGGCTTCCAGGAGTGGCCAGAGTTATCACCAAATACATATATGCAAATACTCTCAAACCTTAAATATTTTTCTAAAAAGGACCAGCTACAATGAAAAGTTTAAATATATTCAATAATAAATAATAAAAGAACATGAACATACTAAATATCTATTTACAGTAAACACCAGAGTTTTAGTCACAGGAGATATCAAAAATAAAATTGATGGAAAGTTTCACACAGTTATAGAAAAACAGTAATTCTAATCTCACTATATTTTCCTGACTAATTGGAACAGTATTACTGTTCCCTAGTTACGTTAATTACTACCACAAGGCAAGATGGGCGAGTAGTCCTTGTTAGATACAAGACAGAATACATAATATTGACAGCAATTTCCTACTAATATCTAAATATTATTTCTGAATTGATCAGACAGTGACATCACATCTGGTCATCTGACTCTGCTTCCCACACTTACCAACATTAGAAGCTGACAGGATTTTAGCACCTATGTGTTACCATACACACAGATAAAACTTTGCTCAGATCTCCTGGAAGTCAAAAAAACATGAAACAGTTCCCTTCTTCCTATAGGAGATCCAAAATATTCTCTAGCACAGATACTACATCTCTGGCTCCATTCAAAACTGTGGAATAACATATTTACGGCTTAGTTCATAAAGTAATTTAAAGGCAGATATATTTTGAAGTTTAAGATTAACCTCTTCCCTTCTGTTGAAAGATATATATTTAATTCAGTTGCAATAATACATATAAATTTGTTTTCCTTCTAGCAGGGCACAATGTTGATATATTTTAACACAAGCAAACCACACAAATACATTTTCAGCACAAGCATCTGTACAAATCAGTTTGATAAGACAAATGACATATAATTAAAATTCCAGCTAGTTGTGCTGGCATAAGTTATACATCTACTGCCCTTCTTCTCCTGGCATGACTGGCAGTGCCTTCTGTTGTCACACCTCTCCCCCCTTTGAAGCCTCAAGCTAGTTTTTCAAGTACCCCTTGAGAATCATTGCTTGAGTGGAATGAGCCTATCTGGGAATACGTTACCCCATACCGTGTCTTGAGATTCCATCTGCCTTGGCATTGCTGATCCCACTACTGTCCTGCACTGTCACATTATACGCCTGCATCCCTAGACTCCACCAAAGGAAATTGACATTTTGCCTGCTGGCTTGCTGTAACCATAGACTGCCCTCAGATTCCTCCTGCCTCCTACTGCAAATACATAGCATGAGGGCCTCCCTATCATGGTAAGTTTTCATCATGTTAACATGGTGCAGTTTGTGACCCTGCCTCCTGCCTAGCAGTTCTACCATGTACTTAACATCACTGACCTTCCATACCACTTTGAAGGGTCCCTTCCAAGCTTGCCTGCAGCTTACTGTGTCTGACAGGAATGAGAACTATAATCTGTTGCCTGACATCATACTCTCTGACTCAAGCATTCCTGTCATTCCAGACCTTTTTCTTCTGTTGGGCTCCTGACAGGTTTTCCTGAGCCAAGCCCATGAGCTCCCTGAGACTTGTCCTAAGGTTTAAGGCATATGCCACAGCATACTCCTTGTGGGATTTACACTCACCCTCCCACTCATCATGAATCAAGTCTAAAGGTCCCCCACCCTATGCCAATACAGCAACTCAAAGAATGAGAAACCTGTAGATTCCTGTGGTACATCTCCGTAAGCAAATAGCTGATGGGGCAAATATTTCTCCCACTCTCTCTTAAACTGGTCTAAAAATGTCCATAGCATGGTCTTTAGTGTAACCTTTCCACAAGATCATTAGTCTGTAGGTGGAAGGGTGGTCTTTAGGTGCGTCTCCCCACAGTGCTTCCACAGACAAGCTAGCAGGTCTGACATGAAATTGATACCTCTGTCAGTCAGTATTTCTCTTGGGAAACCTACCATGCTGAAAATATCTAGCAAAGCATTTGCCACCTTTTCTGCCTCAATGGAGGACCAAGCCACTGCCTCAGGGTATCTAGTAGCATAATCTACTACCATCAGGATATACTTTTTCCCTTTGGATCTTGGGGTACTCAGAGGCTCCACAGCATTCATAGCTACCCTCTGAAATGGCTCCTCAATCACAGGCAAAGTTAGCAAAGGAGCTTTGACCTTGTCTCCTGCCCTGCCTACTTTTGGCACTGCTCACAGGTCCTGCAGTACCATCTTACATCCCTTGCAATCCAAGGCCAATAAAAGTTCTGTATGTCTCTTGATATGCTTTATGCCCATATGACCTGCAAAAGGAATGGCATGGGCTATGGCTAGATGTGTCAAACAGTAGGGTCTATGCACTACCAACTGCTGTATTATCTCACCCTCTAGCCCTCCCTCAGGGGTCCACTCTATACAGTAACACTTTGTTCCAGTATACACCCCCCCTTATCCTTGAGAATCAAATATCTCCCTAGCTATCTCCCCTCAAGCTTCTTAGTGTAGAGTCTAAGAGCTGAACCTGTCTCAGCTCTACTTTTGTGACTCTTCCTAGCTCCCCTTTCACAGGAAGTCTGGTATCCTCTAAAAGCGGTGTCTCACTGTCAGCCTGGGTACTACTACTCACCTCTGCCCTTGCAGTCACTCTGTCCAAGGGAACATCAGAACCTACCAGCAGCTGTGGCTCACCGTCAGGCTCACTGTTACAGCATAGCTCCCCCCTGAAATAGCCACCTCACCAGCCCTGGCTTCATGTATGAGGTCTGTGTGCATCTCCCCCAGGCTACCAGACCCACATGTCTGTCTCCAAGCTTGACTGAGTATAACTGCATGCACGCAAGGTGCTACATTATCAAAATCATTCCCTATCAAGACATCTGCAGGATATCTATTATTTATTTATTTATTTTACAGTTGTATACCAGGAAAGTTTGTCTGGACATATGTCCTTTTTCAATGGAGACCTGGGGAGAAAAGCCCTATCCTCAAACACACCTACTTCATTGCTTCTTTTTCCACCCACCCAGTCAAGGTGAACACTAGCCAAAGGCATTTGGAATGTGGTTCCTACTAAAGCTCTGACTGGAGTGGACTGCCCAAGCATGTACTGTTCCTCTTCAGCCACTCTAGGCTTCACAATGGTTATGTCAGAGGCTGTGTCTCTCTTAGCAGTGGTCTGTTTTCCATCCACTGAGATATGATATAACCTCTTGTGATAGTTTGGTAACCCTGTTGTCTCCAGACAACTTACCACTGGCATACTGTTAATTCCACTTGCTGCCTCCTCCAACCTTTTGTTCCCCTCCTTGCTTCCATGGACATTTATATGCTATGTGGGCCTACAGGTTGCATTTAAAACATTTAGCCCTTGATCCTGGCCATGTATCTGAACTAGTGGTGTCCCTTGTTACATGTGGACCAAATTAGTGTGGTTTAGGCTACCCACCATGGGTTCCCTTATGTCCATGTGGGTAGCTCCTTCTTGTGCAGTGATGCCCTGCTTGCTTAGCAGAGACCCCCTTTTTCCCCAGCTCATTTGAAGAGTTGCATTCTTGGTCTGCCAACCAGATTCTCATGTCCTCAGGCAAAGTGCTAAGGGCTTGTTCCCTCACCAAAATATCTGACAACCTTTCAAAAGTAGTGACCTGACACCCACTAACCCAAGTATGAATATAAGTGCTTAACTCGGCAATATAATCACACACACACTTTAATCTGCCTTGTGTCTATGCTCATGAAAGTTTTTTCTGTAAGTTTCGGGTGTTAACTTGAAACATTCTAGTAAACATTTGACTTTTTCATAGTTTAAACAATCAATATCAGAAAACTTAGAAAAAGCAGTTACAGCTTTACTATGGAGTAAGGGGGTCAGGAACCATACCCAGAGCACTTGTTCAGCATTATACTGTTTACATACCCTTTCAAATATATGATTCAAACTATCAAAAATATCACCCTCTGTAAATTGTGGAAGTAATTTACTGATGTTTATTGCTTCTGGGGTTTGGTTATTCCCTTCGTCATTACCTCCATGACCTTGGTGAAGAGTCAGCATCTCCTTCTCATGTTGATGCTGTTTCACGTTTTCTTCAGCCTCTAAATACTGCAATCTCCCTGCTGATTCTACTTCGACCTCCAAATGCTTACTGCTGATTCTAACTCCTAATGTTTGGCCTCCAGTTTAAGTCTCTTTAACTCCAGACAGATGTTTAAGTCCTCTGAGGTAAAGGTGAACTGTACTGTCTCTGAGGGCTGCAAATTCCCATTGCCAGACTGGTTATCCTCTTGATTGCTGGTCTGCAACTAAGGCTGAAATAATTTCCTTTTTAGTGAGGTTGGCATGCACCAGTCCTTTGGCTTTGCACACATTGGACAACTGGTACCTTGTCAGCTTGCCAAAACCCTCTGCTGACATGTTTGCCCACTCTCCCTGACTAAACTAAACTAAGAAAAAATAAATAAGAAAACTGTTGTGACATGAAACTCAGAATGTCTATTTTGTGGCTTCTTCAGAGCACACCTTTAGTGACAACTGCTTTCAGGCTACAGACATTCAGTATCCACACCAATGCTCAACAATATGTGATCCCACCACTGCCACCAATATGTGATGGGCCAGTAATCAAGGAACCTGAATCCTCACCACTGACACTGGAGAGGGACACTGGAATACAAATGGATACACTCAGTATTTCCAGATGCAGACCTTTCTTCATCAAGCACAATTTCCCTTAAGATCACACAGGGAACACACTGAGTCCAGGGTCTGGATTTTTCTAGATCTGTCTCTCCCCAGATCCCCAGTAAGAGTCCCTACTGGTACAGCTGTAGAGTTAGGTCCTCAGCCAAGTGCCCAAGCCAAGTTGTCCACCTCTCTCTCTCTCTCTCTCTCTCTCTCTGTCTTTCTGTGAAACCAGTGCTGCTTGTCCCTGTTCCAAGCAGCTGACACACACACACACTCTTTGAGATTTGACTTGCGCACACACACACACACACACACACACACACACACACACACACACACACACACACACACACACACACACACACACACACACACACACACACACACACACGCACACACACACACACACACACACACACACACACGCACACGCACACACACTCCTGGGAAAGGCTGGCATATAATCATGTGCTGTGACCCCTTCTGCCTAGACTATAAAGTAGTTATCACTTCCACCAGAACCTCTGCCAGCTAATTTAAGGCTCTTATAGGGGTACCCAATTATACTGAGTGAAATTAATATTAATACAAATAGTAATTCTGACCAAACAGCAAGGCTTCCTGGAGTGGGCAGAGTTCTCACCAAATGCATATATGCAAATACTTTCAAAGCTTAAATATTTTTCTAAAAAGGACCAGCTACAATGAAAAGATTAAATATATTTAATAATAAATAATATAATAACATGAAAATACTAAACATCTATTTACAGTAAACACCAGAGTTTCAGTCACAGGAGATATTAAAAATAACACCAATGGAAAGTTTCACACAGTTATAGAAAAGCAATATTTCTAATCTCACTATATATTCCTGACTAATGGAAAGAGAACTACTGTTCACTAGTTAAGTTACTTACTACCACCAGGCAAGATGAGTGAGTGGTCCTTACTGTTAGATCCAACTCAGAATACAGAATGCTGCCAGCAATCTCCTACTAATATCTAAATATTATTTCTGAGTTGATTACGCAGTGACATCACATCTGGTCATCTGACTCTGTTTTCCACATTCAGCAGCACTAGAAACTGAAAGGATTTTAGCACCTATGTGTTATCATACACAGTTAGAGCTTTGCTCAGATCTCTTGGCAGTCATAAAACCATGAAACAATTCCCATCTTCCTATAGGAGCTCCAACCTATTCTGTAGCACAGACATTGCATCTCTGACTCCATTCAGAACTGTGGGATAACATCTTTATGGCTTAACCCATAAAGTAATTTAATTTCAGATATATTTTGAAGTTTAAGATTAACCTCTTCTCTTCTGTTGAAAGATATACATTTAGTTCAGTTGCAGTAATACATGTACATTTATTTTCTTTCCAGCAAGGCACACTGTTGATACATTTTAACATAAGCAAACCTCCCAAATATGTTTTCAGTACAAGCATCTGTACAAATCAGTTTGATATACAAATGACATATAGTTATTTACAAAATTTCAGCTAGCTGTGTTGGCATAAGTTATACACTCACTGCCCTTCTTCTCCCGACATGGGTGGCAGTACGTTTAATTGTCACACAGAGTTTAAAAGCTAGCTAGACAAGGTAATTTCAAGTCAATCAGACCTATAGCAAGACAGTTTGAGCAAATGCAGTAATGTTGGCCTTAAATACAGAAAAATGCACAAATAAAAGAAAAGATCAGTCTTCAATCACAAAAATAGCTTCCATAAGTGTGATTTTTTAAATACAAGTGCTTAGCTTGTGTCTGGATAGGATGTGATGCAAGAAAATCACTTCAGAGGCTCAGGTAAGGACATCAAGATTTGCTGAGCTCTGTAGGAAACAGCCAAGAACCTCTTGATCGTGCCAAATGTATACAGACACTTAAAACAAAGGAAACTGTGTAGAATCCCTTTGGTATGGCCAACATTCCATGAATACAGCAATTAAGTACCAAAAATGATACAAAGTAGCAATTTACACAGCAACACAGTCAGTCAAACTTCTCAAAAGTGCAGTTCTCAGCAATCAGCAAAGACTGCAATATCAGGAATATTTGAAAAAGATTTAAAGTGTAAAAACTGGCAAATAAAACAGTTAAATGAAGTGTAAATAAAGTAAAAGTAATGTTTTCTCTGGAAGGGATGACATAGGATTTATTCAGGACCCTCTTATAGTGTGATAAGGATTCTAAGTAGATGGGAGTTTTGAGAAAATGACAATCTGTAGTAAAGGAGGTTAGCTTAAGAGCAATACTTGTTTGCTAAGTAGCCAAGGCTCTCAGTATTATGGATTTATGCAAAACAATGTGTGGGAAAAGTACTTAACCAGCTTACCAACTGACAATTCAACAGTATACTTACAGAAAATTCAAGCTGAAAAAAGAAGTCAGCCAAATCAGACACACTACAGCTTGTCATCCACAGTATATCACACCAACATGTAAGCCAAAATGGCCAGGAATACATTTTGGATCAATGTTATATAGACTTAATTAAACAACTACCAGGATAGCAATTGATCTGTAAAAAAGATCTGTACAAACCAGAAAAAAATAGATCCAAGAGCTTTTACAAATTAGCCAAGCTCCAACCAAGGCAAATTGTAAATGTAATGGTGTCTAGCTTTTACAATACTGTCTCAGCTAAAGAACAAAACAGTTTACTTACAGAACATTCAGTTGTTTACCTAGAGAAAATTCAAGCTGATTGAAGAAGCTTGACAAATCAGACAATACAGCTTGTCATTCACAGTATACCACATCATCATGTGCACCAAAATGACTTTGCGACAGAGCTTTAAATCGGTCTGTGTAGAACATGTTGTTTAGGACTTGTATCCTTTTAGTAAGGTATCCCTGTGGGTATTGCATGTGTCTGGACAGTTGCATGCCAAAGGGGTATTATATTCAATGACTGGCCTAATGAAAAATACTGAAAACACACAGGATGCAAACACTTACTATATTCCAGCACATGTACATACAGAAACATATTACCCTTCAACTATATGCAGGGGAGCAAGCTCCCTGCACCCCCATGTAGGGGGCTATGCCCCTCACACCCCCTGCTACTTAAATATATCAACTCCGAGACTGCACTTCACTACACTAAGTGCAATCTCGGAGTTGATATATTTAAGTAGCAGGGGGTGTGGGGGGTGCAGCCCCCACATGGTGGGTGCAGTGGGGACTTGCACCCCTGCTTATACTTGGAGAAGAGTAATATGGTTTATGTTTTATTTGTTTCTGTATGTACTTGTGCTTGAATATAGTAAGTGTTGGTATCCTGTGTGTTTTCAGTATTTTGAGTTTTCAGTATTTTGAACTTTCGAGATTTTGGTCTCAGGATTTTGGTCTTCAGGATTTTGGAGTTTCAGGATTCTGTAGCACTCCTATATATATATATATATATATATATATATATATATATATATATATATAAACTATATATTCCAACCTGAAATCTGACTATTTCTACTTTATGTCACTAGCTCCTTCTCTAATGACTTCCTCCTACAAACTGCCTCCCTCTCTACATTCCCACAAGTTACTATTATATCTATTCTCTGAACATGTATGCACTTTAGAAGTTAGCTGCTAATCAGTGATCAAGCTTATTACTGTAAATTGTGAAGTTTGTTGGATATATATTTTGCTAATTATTGTTTGTGGAGCTTTTTTGGAGCTTTGTTGAAACGTTTTATATTAACTGTTGCTTGTGGAACTTTTTTCCCCAGGCCTCCACTGAAAAAGTCCAGTCAGACTATCCTGGTAACCAAATGTAAAATAAATAAATAAAATTTAGGTCACTGTCCACATACGTTCCCAAATCCCAAACAACTGGGTCAACTCATAGGGGTGTATTGTTAATGTGGTAGTTCCCTGGGATAGATAAGTTCCCAGATGTATTTATTTTATTTTATATTTGTTTACTGGGAATGTCCAACTGGGACAGTGCCCATTTTCAGTGGAGGCCTGGGGAGAAAAGCTCCAGCTTAAGCTTACATACAAAGTCATCACATCAAGTAATAGAAATTACAGACAAAAAAAAGATTTTTAACGTATTTACAGGATAAAAGTTTAAAAACAAAAATATATACATAGTATCAAATAGAACAAGAGTTTAAACACTTGAATATAGACAAATACATGGTTGAACTTATATATGTGGAGGAACATATCATTATAACAAATGATGGAATGATGCATTTTTGGCAATTATTTTCAATCCACAAATTTGGCACAAGTTATTTCTTTCATGGCTAAGTCATTTGATACAAAAAACTTTTGTGGGTACACTCAGCTTGTTACATCCCCGACTAGGTACAATAAGCACTCTAACCTTACTAACTCTCCAAACCAAATTATCATCTTGGTGCTCTACACGACACCCTAAGCAGCCAACTCCATACCTTCTCTATAAGTGATTACCATTGCCACAATATCCATAAACTCCATTGCTACAACAATGCCTTGTAATCTGTCCTTCCAAAAAGATACTTTCATCTCAAAATTAAAATTAATAAACTGGAACCAATTACTAATCCTTCAGCTAGACTCTTTCTCTCTATTTAACACCATTTCCTTAATATTCTAAATGTACATGCCCCTATAAGAACCAAAAGAATTAAAGCAAGTCCAACCCTGTCTCTCCAAGTAAACCTAAATTGTTCAACCTCTACTATGCCAAAACTCTACCATTAAAACTTTCTCCCTGGAACCCATCTCCATCTACACCATGAAAAGCAAAAACGCTTCTAAAATTGAAACCTTCCATTTCCACCAGTGATCACCTACAAGAAAATATATTAAAATGTCAGCAGATGCTCTGGCCTACCCATTTTCTGTTTTAATTAACTGATCCATTCAAGAAAGCTATGTACCCATCCTATGGAAAATATCTTACATCTTACCCTCACAGACGACTTCCAAAGAGCTTACCAACTATATACCAATAGATGTTCGATCTACACTCTCAAAAAAAAAATGTATCCTAACACTATTCTCCTTCATTTTACAAATAATTTACTATCACCAACACAGCATGGCTTCCATCCTATCTATAGCACTGCTACTGCTCTTGTTAACTGTATAACCACTTTAAATCAAACTAGAAGTAACAGAAACCTAGTATCTGCAATCTTCCTTTACCTACTTAAGGCTTTAGACACCATTGCACACACAAAACTGCTACAAAAATTGATCTCTCTGTGTAGATGTACACCTATATTTACTTGTTTGATAGCTACTTGTCCTGCAGAAAGCAAGCTATTAAATAGCAAAATAACATCTCCTCTGTTATTCCTATAGTAGTAGGTCCATGCTTATTCATCTTATTTGTGAATGGCACCCATTCAGCAAGCAAACATGCAAAAGTCATTCAATATGCAGATGATTCCACTCTCATTTGTGCTGCTAAAAATGTACACACTGGAACAACAAACACAGGGTTCCCTTATCTCTGCTGAAATACTGCAATGTGATTTCCAACTTCTTTTAAACTCCAAAAAATCCAAGATCATTGTATTCACCCCAAAACAACTCAGTAAGCAGAAATCCTGCTTCACTCTAACCTCTATAAACAATCTAAAATCACATTTCTAATCCAAATTAAGTACTAGGTGTAATAACTGATGGTAACTTAAAAAACTGACTATCATGTAAAAAGATATAAAAATCATCCAAAACCTGGCACCCTCTTCAAGATAAAACCTTACCTAACAGATAATGCTAAACAATACATTGCTTATCTGTTACTCTACATGTCAGCTTCTACTTTCTCGAAATAAACCCTCACTGTCTCCCATCTTAACTACATCCTTGTACTTTGTCCTTTCAAATCCCTCTATTTCTCACATTTCAGAAACATAAGAGGACTCACCATGAAAACCTAATTGTTTTTACATGGTAAATATTACTTCCCACCTACCTTCTATCAGCTCCACCACCACAAAAAAATCATACGGCCATGCAATTTCTTGCTTCCTTTTTAATTCCTACTTCTCCACTACCTGCCATCAATAAAATACAGATCCCTTTACTTAATCATGCTATTCCTCAGCTTATCCTTTATTCATGTCTTCCCAGTGAGACATTTCTCATCCTACCATGCCTCAGTGATAGCTTTCAACATCTCTCCAACTCTATCCTAACCACCTATTCATACTTCCTTCCTAAACACTTCACATATCACACCAACCCATTTAATGGTCCCCTTACCTTTACCCCCAATATAGACAGATCAAATCCATTTCAGGTCAAATCAAAATAAAATTAAGTTGAAAAATATTCTCCAAAAAAAAAACAAGAATCAATAATACCCCAATATATTGAAATCCTCCTGGAAGGAAACATTCAACCTAATCCTGGACCCACCTATTATAACCAACATCAAGACAATTCTCTTCTACGAGCTGCTCTAACCCTACAATGATCAAAACTCAACCCTAGGAATCTTGCCACCATAAATATTAGAAGCATAAGAAATGCAGTTACTGAACTACATGACTAGATTACCCAACACAAGTCTGATATTCTCATTATAACTGAAACTTGGCTTAACCCCAGGATGAACAAGTCTGAATTACACTCCCAGCTAAAATATCATCTGTAATGACCATATAAAGATGAAAGGTGGTGGCATTGCTTTAATATTTACCAACAACTATCACATTTCCCCCTATAACAAACAATACCAAATTTCAGTTCAGCAGAACTCCTTTTTTTTACTTTCCTGAAACCAAACAAATGTAAACAAGTATGCATTGCTGTCCTTTATATCCCTCCTGGCAACAATACAACTACACAAGAAGATATCCTACATTTGGATATCCATAACAATCCAAAAGAAAAAAATTTTACCAGGTGAGTCAATAGCAATTGGGTAGACATAATCTAATTCCATATAAGACTGGATCCTAGTATCGTACAATGTCAGACTCTCTCAGTGATCATCTCCTAACCAATAAAACCAGACATCTCATTCATCCAGTCAAACAGCATGTTTGCAACCTGTCCAAGTTTAACCCAGAAATATTCATTACTACCCTATCATCTATTAACTGGAATATCCCCAAAACATCCCCTTAGATGATGCTATAAATGAATTCAATACACCTTTTCTAAATATCCTAAATAATCTTGCACCTCCTAGAAGGAAGAGACTAAAAAGAAATAATGCAATGTGGCTATCCAAAAAGAGTAGAAGGTCAATGCAAAAGAGAATAAATGGCAAAGAATGACAAACAATATTAAACACTGTAATTTCTGGAAAACGTCTGAATGATCCACAACTGTACCAAAAGGCAAATAAATAAAGACAAAATTTGTACTATAAAACTTTGTGAATAATATTAAACAGAACCAAAAAAAATTCTGGTTAGCAACTAAAGAAATCATACATCCTGGTCAAATCTATATACCTCACCCCTCTCCCAATAACTCACCACATGAAACTGCAATAGAATTCAACTCTTATTTCATAGATGGAATAGCATCTCTAACCAAGAATTTACTCAAATCCAATCCCAACCCTGCCCAACAACCACATATCATCACATCTAATTTCACCTACTGATCTTAAATTCAAAACATGCTCCACTTCAGCTTTTAACCTTCCAAGCAAGTTCCTTAAAATAGCTGCCAGTATCATTCCTTATCCTGTCTCAGTCCTTATAAATATGTCAGTCCAGGAATCCCACTTTCCCTTTCTATGGAAAAAAAAATCACACATTATCACTTTGCACAAAGGAGGAAGTTCAATAGACATCACAAACTTTAGACCTATAGCAATCTTATCCTCCCTCTCCAAAATAATTGAAAATCACACATTATCCCTCTGCACAAAGGAGGAAGTTCAATAGACATCACAAACTTTAGACCTATAACAATCTTATCAACCCTCTTCAAAATAATTGAAAATCACACATTATCCCTCTGCACAAAGGAGGAAGTTCAATAGACATCACAAACTTTAGACCTATAGCAATCTTATCCACCCTCTCCAAAATAATTGAAAATCACACATTATCCCTTTGCACAAAGGAGGAAGTTCAATAGACATCACAAACTTTAGACCTATAGCAATCTTATCCACCCTCTCCAAAATAATTGAAAAATGCATTCAGAAACAGTTTCTAAACTACCCTCTAACAACACAGCTTATCTCCCACCAAGAGTATTAACACTGTGCTTCTATCCTTTATAGATATTGTCAATAAAGCTAGAGATAATAGCAAATTGGTCTTCTCCTTATTTCTAAGCCATTGACACAGTTTATCACAGCAAACCTCTACTTCAAATGTCCTCATTAGGTCGATCTCAGCCCATCCTTCTATGGTTTAAAAGCTACCTTCCAATAGGTTATCTGTCAGTAAAATGGCATTCCATCTTCTCTCCATACCTCCTAGTCACCACCGGTGTAGCACAAGGCTCTTTCCTTGGTCCTCAACTCTTTAACATTATCACTAACACCCTTCACACATCCACACAACAGGCCTCGCTAATACAATATGCAGATGTCTCCATACTCATACACTCATCTCAAAATCTGGCACATCTTCAAAAAGCTACTCAGGAAGCTTTAACAGACACTAAAACATGACTTTGTAACTCAAAACTCATGGTCAATCACCATCCAAAAAATATATATATATATTTTTTTCCTTCTAAAATCCCCTTTTCATGAAAAAAAACTAAATTTAAAATCCTCTCTTAATAATACAATCATTGAAATCACTTCTCCTAAGAAATTATTTGGGATGATAGTGGATGATAATCTTAAATTTGACCTGCATGTACAAAATTGCATAAAAAACTAGGCAAAAATGAGGGATGCTCTAAAATGCCAACAACTTTCTCACCAAAACAACTAAAACTACCCTTACCACAACTTACCTCTTCCCCTCATCATGTTATGATGCTCCCATCCTTGCTTACATCCAAGCATCACAAAAATCAAAACCTTAATAATGATATAATAAAGTGGTTATATTTGCAGTAAATGCCCCTTTCAGAACCCACCACTGTATAGCAGTAAAAGCTGAAATTGTTTAGAACTACCACATCAACTAACATATACACATCTTCTTACCACCTATAAAATTATCCAGCCTTTATCTGCTTGTCCAGTACTAAAATCCATTCCACACAACTATGTTACCAATCAGATATTATGATCAAAATGGCCAAAAACATCTCTCTCCCCACAAACCTATTTGGGCATGGTCTGTACTCATACCGTGTTGCTAAGGCCTGGAGCTCCTTACCTGTATCCAGCAGGCCAGAACCCTCTCTCTAATCCTTTAAAACGATTATGAAAGACTTCCTAGCCAAAATCTAGATCTGTTCTTGCTCACCCAGAGTGTAAATTAAGTCCTTCAATATGAACAAGTACCTATTCATGCCTGAGACCTCCTTACTCTCCCTTCTTCACTCACTTCCTTAATTCAGTCAATTTCTGTTTCCAGACTCTCTTTCTAAATGTGTCATAACCCTGTTTTTCTCTCCATTCATATTGTAATTTCTGTTTCTATTATAGTAGAAAAACGCACTAGGGAACAGGTCCTTAATACTCTCTCTAAGACCAACAACACTGCATCATTAGGCCTAGACAATATCCCAGGATGCCTTCTAAATAGCATGAAAAATGACCTATCGGGCCTCTGGGTGTTAAATGTCCAGTCATCTAAAAAAGTCTCCACTGCCCATCCTTCTAAAAATGGTTTAACAACAAACCCAATTTTTCAATAGGGGTTTGTACATCAGGGAGATGATCAGCAAAAGAGAATAAATGGCAAAGAATGACAAACAATATTAAACACTGTAATTTCTGGAAAACGTCTGAATGATCCACAACTGTACCAAAAGGCAAATAAATAAAGACAAAATTTGTACTATAAAACTTTGTGAATAATATTAAACAGAACCAAAAAAAATTCTGGTTAGCAACTAAAGAAATCATACATCCTGGTCAAATCTATATACCTCACCCCTCTCCCAATAACTCACCACATGAAACTGCAATAGAATTCAACTCTTATTTCATAGATCGAATAGCATCTCTAACCAAGAATTTACTCAAATCCAATCCCAACCCTGCCCAACAACCACATATCATCACATCTAATTTCACCTACTGATCTTAAATTTAAAACATGCTCCACTTCAGCTTTTAACCTTCCAAGCAAGTTCCTTAAAATAGCTGCCAGTATCATTCCTTATCCTGTCTCAGTCCTTATAAATATGTCAGTCCAGGAATCCCACTTTCCCTTTCTATGAAAAAAAAAATCACACATTATCACTTTGCACAAAGGAGGAAGTTCAATAGACATCACAAACTTTAGACCTATAGCAATCTTATCCTCCCTCTCCAAAATAATTGAAAATCACACATTATCCCTCTGCACAAAGGAGGAAGTTCAATAGACATCACAAACTTTAGACCTATAACAATCTTATCCACCCTCTTCAAAATAATTGAAAATCACACATTATCCCTCTGCACAAAGGAGGAAGTTCAATAGACATCACAAACTTTAGACCTATAGCAATCTTATCCACCCTCTCCAAAATAATTGAAAATCACACATTATCCCTTTGCACAAAGGAGGAAGTTCAATAGACATCACAAACTTTAGACCTATAGCAATCTTATCCACCCTCTCCAAAATAATTGAAAAATGCATTCAGAAACAGTTTCTAAACTACCCTCTAACAACACAGCTTATCTCCCACCAAGAGTATTAACACTGTGCTTCTATCCTTTATAGATATTGTCAATAAAGCTAGAGATAATAGCAAATTGGTCTTCTCCTTATTTCTAAGCCATTGACACAGTTTATCACAGCAAACCTCTACTTCAAATGTCCTCATTAGGTCTATCTCAGCCCATCCTTCTATGGTTTAAAGCTACCTTTCAATAGGTTATCTGTCAGTAAAATGGCATTCCATCTTCTCTCCATACCTCCTAGTCACCACCGGTGTAGCACAAGGCTCTTTCCTTGGTCCTCAACTCTTTAACATTATCACTAACACCCTTCACACATCCACACAACAGGCCTCGCTAATACAATATGCAGATGTCTCCATACTCATACACTCATCTCAAAATCTGGCACATCTTCAAAAAGCTACTCAGGAAGCTTTAACAGACACTAAAACATGACTTTGTAACTCACAACTCATGGTCAATCACCATCCAAAAAATATATATATATATTTTTTTTCCCTCTAAAATCCCCTTTTCATGAAAAAAAACTAAATTTAAAATCCTCTCTTAATAATACAATCATTGAAATCACTTCTCCTAAGAAATTATTTGGGATGATAGTGGATGATAATCTTAAATTTGACCTGCATGTACAAAATTGCATAAAAAACTAGGCAAAAATGAGGGATGCTCTAAAATGCCAACAACTTTCTCACCAAAACAACTAAAACTACCCTTACCACAACTTACCTCTTCCCCTCATCATGTTATGATGCTCCCATCCTTGCTTACATCCAAGCATCACAAAAATCAAAACCTTAATAATGATATAATAAAGTGGTTATATTTGCAGTAAATGCCCCTTTCAGAACCCACCACTGTATAGCAGTAAAAGCTGAAATTGTTTAGAACTACCACATCAACTAACATATACACATCTTCTTACCACCTATAAAATTATCCAGCCTTTATCTGCTTGTCCAGTACTAAAATCCATTCCACACAACTATGTTACCAATCAGATATTATGATCAAAATGGCCAAAAACTTCTCTCTCCCCACAAACCTATTTGGGCATGGTTTGTACTCATACCATGTTGCTAAGGCCTGGAGCTCCTTACCTGTATCCAGCAGGCCAGAACCCTCTCTCTAATCCTTTAAAACGATTATGAAAGACTTCCTAGCCAAAATCTAGATCTGTTCTTGCTCACCCAGAGTGTAAATTAAGTCCTTCAATATGAACAAGTACCTATTCATGCCTGAGACCTCCTTACTCTCCCTTCTTCACTCACTTCCTTAATTCAGTCAATTTCTGTTTCCAGACTCTCTTTCTAAATGTGTCATAACCCTGTTTTTCTCTCCATTCATATTGTAATTTCTGATTCTATTATAGTAGAAAAACGCACTAGGGAACAGGTCCTTAATACTCTCTCTAAGACCAACAACACTGCATCATTAGGCCTAGACAATATCCCAGGATGCCTTCTAAATAGCATGAAAAATGACCTATCAGGGCCTCTGGAATTCCTATTTAAATGCAGCTTCCAAACAGGCTTCATGCCTCATGAATGGAGAAATGCAACAGTTATCCCACTGGACAAAGGTGTGCCATCTACAGACCCTGGTAACTACAGACCCATAAGTCTCACTAGTCTTATATGTAAAGCCATGGAAAGAATTATCAAGGAGATGATCAATAGAGATATAGTAAACCTCCAGACACTGGACCCAACCCAGTTTGGTTTTGTAAAGTGCAAATCATGCCTACTCATCCTGGTTGACTTCTTTGAGAAGGTCACCAAAGCAATGGATGAGGGCAAAATCATTCACACTGCCTACCTTGACGTGACCAAGGCATTTGACACAATACCCCACTCAGGCATTCTTGACAAACTCAGGAGGTTAGGTACAAACCCGTATGTCACCCGGTGGATAACCAACTGGCTCACAGACAGGACCCAGTAAGTTAGAACTGGGGAGTCCGCCTCTGGAGGTAACTCTGGAGACAGTGCTTGTCACTGCAAACTAGTTGTCCTGTGTGCAACTATAGATAGCAATATGGTGTTAATCAACCACATGTTATATTGTACTTTTAAATATTATCTGAAGACTGTTTCCTGTGGATAAGTCTATAATAATCAGGATGTAAAACAAGATGACCAAATAGGCATAAGTTGTAGTCCGTACTTAATATGGAGAGATGCCAATAAGAAGTAAATATTCCCGGTTCCTTTCTTGGAATGGCAGTCAGTACTTACATCCCTGAAAGTGAATGGAGATTAGAGACTGGTGGTATGCAGGAATTAATTAATTTATGAAACATTATGATTATTATTATTATTATTATTATTATTATTATTATTATTATTATTATTATTATTATGTTTTTTGAGAAAGGCAAGTGGTTGTAAATCTCTGATGGAAGATCATTTGTTCAAGATCTTTATTTTTTTCATGTGAGACATAGGATGGTGTTTTGGTCTTCTGTTTTAGAAGATGTATGAAGGATACATATCTGTTGTTAAGAAATGAGTAAATGGAGTAATAAGCACTGAAGATACAACAATTAATGACGGTCCTAGATTATGAAGTGGTCAGTAAGATTTGATCAGATGAGGATGAAAGGCCCTTAATATAACAAACATTTTCCTTATAGTAGGATAGATAAGTTTTTAATGCATGATATTTTTTGTTTCTTTATCCTACATAAAATAATCTTTAATATTGAAAATGTCATAGATCATATGTGTGTATCATTTATTGATTCATATTTACTGGTAGATAGGGCTGCAAATTCCATTTTTTAGACTTAACTTTGTTAGACATAAATTAAACTGAAATAGAAGCAAAAAGCACAGTAAATAAGGTATAGAAGACAGACTGACCACAGATTTCAATTCAAATGGTGACCATAAGTGATCCATGCTATGAAAGCTCTTTAATTGGCAAAAAATCCCACAAATATGAGAATAAAGATGTAACCATTATATAATGAAAGTACTAGAGAAAGTCTCGCAACACAGTAGTGGATCAGGCAGTATTAATATGGATAGAATCTATGGCAAAAAATAAATTTGTTCCTGATTAGAATCCATCTAAGAAATGAGGAAGGTTAGTATTGCAGGAGGTAAATCTTCATATCTTAGGTGGCTCAGATTTAGGGAATGAAATAGTTAACTGGATACCTACGCATTCTGAGGGGGATGACGAGAGAGTTAATATAGGGTGAGAGAAAATAATCATGAACATGTACTCTGCCTATCTTGGAAGAGACATTAGTAGTCTGAGAATAATGAATACACAAGGATGAATTAGTGAAAAACAGACACTCTACTGTCATTTCTATTTAACTTGAGTAAAAGTAATCTGTGTTCATTCATTAATGTGGAAATTTTCACCATTATAAGAGAAGGAGTCTGACGGATTGCAGAATCATTAAAATCATCACATAGAATTAGATTGACTTACATAAAATGTAATTGAGATGGAGAGGAGTCCTTTAGATGGGAGTTGCCCTCATGAGTAGATAACAATGCAGTGAGATCATAATGGACATTTGTTTATACAAGTATAACATTCCTTCACATACTGTTTGCTTTATGCTAATGATACTAGGAAAGTTTTGCAAGGAAAAAAAAGGTCCAACAGATTATTTTTGAGTAAGACTGATAAATAACATCACTTAATTATCAGATTATATAATCAGGTTGCCAAAAAATCTGTCTACTGCTGTAGTACTCTCCCTGCATTGAAAATCTTGAGCTGTTTGAATAGCCTGGTCATTCTAACATGAAATGTGTTGCCATTTAGCGAATATACAAAGCTATTTAATTCACATTTAAAACAACAGATATCAAACTTATATAAGCAATCATGAATACGTACTTATGGAATCCTGTTAAAGCACATAATTATGAGGATACTAAGAAAGCACTGAGATGGAAACAATTGACTAGGAATGCAAAACTAAACTGAAAATTATATACTACATGAAACCATAATGTATATTTAAATAACTGTGTACATTTGGATTCCCCTGACAAAGCTGT